>NW_005240067.1:0-244 GCF_000412655.1 Myotis brandtii
TTTTAACAATTGATAATTGCAAAAAGCTATATATGTTTACTGTTGTTGGCAGAAATGCAAGTAATTTTATAATAAAGAAACAAAGTATCTAAAAATATTATTTTCTATGTAAAATCACAAATTGATTAAGACTCAGTTATTAACATTTTGTTTATAAGATTGTTTTTTGGATGTTGATATTATTTTGGGTTATATTTAGGCTTACTGTTAGGATATTTATATTCCTAATGTAGTTATTACTAAT
>NW_005240068.1:0-244 GCF_000412655.1 Myotis brandtii
ACGGAGCCACAGAGAGGAGAGAAGAGAATTGGGTTCCAGGCCAGACGTGGGGTTGCCAGGATCAGCAATGGACTGAGATGTGGAGATATTGAGAGTGAGGAAAAAACAGGAGCCAGGGATGACTCCCAAGTGTGGAACTATTCACCCAGCTCAGGTCCCGACATAACGAGCACTTGCTTACAGACAGTCCTCGAGTTACGTAGGACTCCACGTATATCGTTTCATGGTTATGTCGCCATCTCCC
>NW_005240069.1:0-244 GCF_000412655.1 Myotis brandtii
TGACTTACAAAAATACATAGAAAAGACCTGGTTCCTCGGGCTCACAATACTCACAGACAGACTTTATTTAAAATAGAAAATTTAAATTAAGCATATATCAGTCCTGTCCTATCAAGATGAAATTCTATATACATATAGTGCCATTTACATGTGACTTTCTTTATGAAGGCAAGCAGAAGTGCACTCTAGATCTGCACTACAAGTCTTTCTAGCTATAAATTGTCCCATCACAGACAGATTTAGC
>NW_005240070.1:0-244 GCF_000412655.1 Myotis brandtii
CCAGTCTGTAGTCATGGGAGCAGCAGCCTCAGGAAATGCACCCCTCCTTGCCCCACCTTTTGGGGCTTTGGGTTCTGAGAACAGCTGAGCCCTGTGCCCCGGCACAGGAGACCCCCTAGACCTCTCACTGCGGGGGCTCACAGGGGATTCACCCCTGTGTCTGTGCCTCGGTCCGGTCTCTCACTGCCCCAGGGCCTCCTTGGCAGGGACAGTGCAGTGGGCACACCAGGGCAGGCTGCTTGGT
>NW_005240071.1:0-244 GCF_000412655.1 Myotis brandtii
AATACACACTATTCACACTGACAATCCAAACCACACATCAAACAATCGCATCCACACTCAAGCTTGCACACGATACACGTCGCCACACCCACGCGCCTCGTATGACGCAACAACAACAAACACTACAGCGACTAAGGCACTCTCTCAACCCGATGCTCCACCGTCCAAATCACGTGAACCACAAACACGCTACCACCCGGAAAGACGTCAGGCTGACAACCCCGACATGCGACAAACACTAACA
>NW_005240072.1:0-244 GCF_000412655.1 Myotis brandtii
CCAGAATGGCAGTCAGTAGTTAACACTTACTCAGTGGTCTTCTTCCCTACCCACATCTCCCTGTGTATACGCATCTTCTTACTCCTGGTTCTGTTTTGGACTTTGCTTTTCCATATGACTAGAGAGGGTGAGCCTCAGATCCAAGAATTGAATCACCATCGAGCTAAACTATCCATGGCAAATGCATCCCCCTAACCAGTGATTGGTTCAGGTGTGGTCATGGCATAAAGCCCAAGAGAAAGTC
>NW_005240073.1:0-244 GCF_000412655.1 Myotis brandtii
TTCCAGTTCACGTGGCTGTTGGCAGAATTCAGCTCCTCGAGGCTGTGCGAATTCTCTGCCACGTGACCCTCGGCAGGGGCAGATCACGTGACAGCAGCCCTCCCCTGCAAGGCCTTTGGGCGGTTCTCTGCTGTCAGGATGGAGCCTACCCGTGGGAGGGACTCCCAGCAGCTCTGCTGTATCCCATTGGTTGGCATCAAGTCTCGGGTCCACCTGCAAGGTGTCAGCAGGATTGGTTTCCTCT
>NW_005240074.1:0-244 GCF_000412655.1 Myotis brandtii
CTTGACTCACCTTCCGCCATTTCTGCTGCCCCACATCTGGCCGAATCTCCTGGCTGAGGATGCATCATTTTATGAAGCCCTGCTCAGCCCCTTCATCCATGACCACGAGCTTCCGGGGCATGCGGGCTCAGCGTGTGCACAGGCCCACAGGGCTCAGGACACGGGACAGCCTGCCGCTGCTCTGTGGGGCCAGCCTGTTGCCTCCTTCTCCTGCACCCTGAGCTCACTCCATGCAACACCCTCC
>NW_005240075.1:0-244 GCF_000412655.1 Myotis brandtii
AATAATTTCCCTTTTGAAACATAGTTAAATGGTTTTCATCTTTTTCCCCCACTATAAACAACACTGCAAAAATTGTCCTTTTGTATTTATGGCACTTAAACTACTCCAGGGCAGGAGTATAAGTATATGAGAACAAATAGCAAGAAAAGGTCAGAAACTAACCAAGGTCAAAATTAAGGAGCCCTTTCCTTGCATGCCTGAATGAACCTGGGCTTTATATGGGGAGTCAATGGTGCTATGTGAC
>NW_005240076.1:0-244 GCF_000412655.1 Myotis brandtii
CAGGGGACTGAGGCAGGGTTCAGGTGACTGCATGAGATGACAGCGGAGTGGCCGAGCTCCTGGGACCCCCGACGGGCATCTGACTTCGAGTCTGGGGTCTTGCCACCCCACCGCAAGGCCTGTGTCTGCATGAACAGCTGCTCAAGAAAAACCAGGGGGTGGGATGCTTAAGAGACTTTTTGATTAGTCTGCTCAAAGCACCAACATCTACCTGTGAAGGGCCACAGGTTACTTATGCAAATGT
>NW_005240077.1:0-244 GCF_000412655.1 Myotis brandtii
TCACATTAGCAGAATCATCCAATATTTGACCTTTTGTGTCTGGCTTGTTTCATAATGTTTTTAATGTCCATCCACGCTGTAGTATATTTCAGTTTCATTTTATGACTGATATTCTGTTGTATGGAATTTTGTTACCTATTCATTCTACAATGGGCATGCATTGCTTCTATCTTTTTAAAAATGTAATCCTTTTTAAATTTTATATATATATAATTTTATTTCAGAGAGGAAGGGAGAGGGAGAT
>NW_005240078.1:0-244 GCF_000412655.1 Myotis brandtii
ACTGCTTGGAGCCCGTGTGGTCTGCTGAGGGCCCCAGCTGGCTGCCGGGCCCGCGTGGCTGCTATGAAGAGAACACAGGAATGAACAGGGCCAGTGTGTGTTACAGAGGGGGGCGGGGGCTGGGTTTATTCTTACTGAGGTGTTAGTTATATGCGGCAAAACTGTAAATCCTAAGTGCACAGCTCAATTCATCTTCACATCTGTGCACATCTGTGTACCCGCCTCTCTGATGGAGGCAGAGAGT
>NW_005240079.1:0-244 GCF_000412655.1 Myotis brandtii
AGAATTAGCACAACACAAAAAAAGGAATATTCAGATTGAGATCGAAGGGCCACAGTCATCTGAGAGTCTGTCTCTGAAAGAAGTGCCATCTGAGCATAGAAATGGAGCTGGAGTTACATATGCAACATCACCAGCAGTGAGCTGGGAAGCTGAAGAAGGCTTTCTAAACCATCAATAATTGAAAATAAATTTTGACCCATCATTCTAAGGAAAGACTGGATTATTTTTCTATTCTCTCCATTAA
>NW_005240080.1:0-244 GCF_000412655.1 Myotis brandtii
AACGTTCTCGCTTGGAGGTCAAAGATCTGGGCTCGGGTTCTGGTTCTGGCACTTACGAGCTGTGTGGCCTTGGACCAGCCTTAGCCTTTCTGGGCCTCCCAGTTCTCTTTTCAGGTGTCTGTGTTGGATGGGCCTCATGACCGAGGATCAGGGAAGATTCCACCAGAAAATGAACCCACAATCCAGTGAAAGGGCTTTCGTTTCTCAAATTGTTTCTGGAGGGAGGCGTTACTTAAAGCGAGAG
>NW_005240081.1:0-244 GCF_000412655.1 Myotis brandtii
GCGGAGTGGGCGTGGAGGCCCCATGTTTATTCATGCTCCACACTCAATTAGCCCGGCAGCCGTGGGAGGCCCCGCGCAGAAGTAAAACTCAACCCAGGAGTCTTTTTAAAGATTCCGCTCCCAGCGGGAGACTCTGGAGAAAAAGCAAACCCATTTAACTGATTACTCACATTGATGATCCGTCCAGAGGCACCGCCACCGCGCGCCTGGAACTGGCACGGGACCCACTGTGCCAACGGGGCCG
>NW_005240082.1:0-244 GCF_000412655.1 Myotis brandtii
TGTGACTGAGCACATCTGGAACTCATGGTCTAGAATCAAGTTTACTCGAATCCTTTTACTTACGAGGGCAACCGAGGCCTGGAGATAGGACACTGAGTCCAGAGCTGTAGTTGGAGCAGATTCCTGGGGTCCAGGGTTCACCACCCACTTGCTGGGACCTGGGGCAACCCCGTGGGGCTCTCCTCCTCAGGTGGAGGGTCTCAGGCCTGGTGCATGGCCGTGAAAGACCTTTGTAAACACATCT
>NW_005240083.1:0-244 GCF_000412655.1 Myotis brandtii
GGAGGTAGGATAGAGGTCCATTCCTGCGCTTCCTGGGGTGGTACGGTAAAGGTCTCCGATGGTTGGCTTTGGGACCGAGCCGCCTGTAAAGGCTGAAGTGGTGTCAAAGATATGACCCCTACTGTTTGGTGGGGCTGGGGCTGGCCCCTCTTGAAGTTTCCCTGCGTATGGGGTATTGAATTATCATTAACATCCGTCCGTGAGTAACATTCATTTACCCAATGCTTTCCTCTCCTGCATCTTG
>NW_005240084.1:0-244 GCF_000412655.1 Myotis brandtii
AAGTATTCCTGTCCTTAAAGATTCCCAATACTTATGTGCCTTCACCTGGGAAAATCAGCAATATATCTGGATTTTATGCCCCTAGACCCACTGAGGCCCCTGCCCCGTTCTTGCTCACCCTAAATATAAATTTGAGAGACATGCAATTTCCAGGAAACTCCACTTTAATCCTGCATGTGGATGACCTCGTCTTCTGTTCTGACAGTTCTGACAGCTCACTTCTTGACCCAGAGTACATTCTTTT
>NW_005240085.1:0-244 GCF_000412655.1 Myotis brandtii
TTTGACTTAAGAGCCAATTATTAATATGCAAATGGTCGTCACGCCCTCGCGTCGTCACACTTGCCACATATCTGATGTTCTGTTGATGTTCATGTAACGGCCTCGTGGGCAGAGAACGTGGTCTCCCCGCGAGTCGTCTTTGAAATGTGTCAAGGGCTGCTCTGTGTGAGACCTCGTTTTTCATTTTTCAAGTCCACACTCCCTTGAAAACTGTGAATTTCCCAGCCGCCTGGTGCAGTTTTCT
>NW_005240086.1:0-244 GCF_000412655.1 Myotis brandtii
CCGTCGAGAAAAAATGAGCGAGGCTGTGTCCTCGCCGCGTGCCAGGGAGAGGCGCAGACTGGAGTGTCCGTCTGCGCAGGGAAAGCAGCCTGGGCCCCTCTGCGGATCCCAGCTGCCTTCTCATTCGCCAAAATTCAGGCGGCCACCAGGAACGAAAGGACAACGTCTGCGTGTGCAGAAGGTCGCGACGGAGTTCGTCTGGTAACCAGAGGCCTGTGGCAGGTCACCTTCCGGCCTGTTTTAT
>NW_005240087.1:0-244 GCF_000412655.1 Myotis brandtii
GTAATCCTCTTCGACTTAAAACTAGCAAATACATATGGAGTTATGCTTTCACTTGTTGTCACAACTATTAAGTGCTAAAATTCTTAAATTTAGTAAGATTGAATTTTCCTATTTAATAAGCCTAAGAAATTATTGCTTCTCACCAAGTAGAAAATGTTCTCATTTAACCATGCCCCCAAACGTCACTCTTCCCAAAAAGAACAAAAGATGATTCGGTAACTTCTTTTTGAATATTATTTTTTCA
>NW_005240088.1:0-244 GCF_000412655.1 Myotis brandtii
ATGAAATGTTATTCAGCAATAAACAGGAATGAAGTACTGGTGATACGTGCTACAAAAGAGATGTACCTTGAAAACATTATCTAAAATAAAAAAGGCAGTCACAAAGGAGCACCTACTGTGTGATTCCACTGATATGTAATGTGCAGAACAGACAAATCTAGAGAGACTGAGAGGACAGTAGTGGTTCCTGAGGGCCAGGAAGAGTGGGGAAGTGGAAGCTGGCACAGGGTGGTTGCTAAAGGGC
>NW_005240089.1:0-244 GCF_000412655.1 Myotis brandtii
CCTTTAGAGGCTGCTACACAAATAACACAACAGCACACTGCGATGTTCTATTCTCATCTTGCCTGGCTCTCCATCCCTTCTTCCCTGGGTCTAGATCAGTGGCTCCCACTCATTGAGGCCAGAATCCTGGTTTTATCCATCACTGGGGCACACGCCCCACAGGGGGGCAATATGACTTTTAAGGAGGGCAATTAGAGAATGAGTTAATAATAGTGAATTTTTTGCATTTCTTATGGTTCTAGGG
>NW_005240090.1:0-244 GCF_000412655.1 Myotis brandtii
GTCAATGCTCAACCACTGAGCCACACTGGACGGGCAATAGTGCTCATTTTATAATAGAACTAAAATATGTATTTAAGTTTATCATGTCAACTTTCATCTAACATAGAAAATAAAATTTAGTAAAATAATTCAGACAAACTCCATATTATTAAATTTAATTTAATTTAATATATGAATAATGTTTCATTTTGTGAGGATAAACATGGCAAATGAGAGCTGCAAAAATAAGTCAATGACAAAAGAA
>NW_005240091.1:0-244 GCF_000412655.1 Myotis brandtii
ACCTGAGCAAGAGGCCCAGGAGAGCCCTGGAAGCAGGCTAAAGGTCACTTGGACAAGGAATTCTAGGGCCACAAGTACCCTGAGTGAAAACTAGAAGGAATGGTATGAGGCTCAGTTAAGGAGCCAGAGCAGGGCCCACTGGAATAGGTCCTGTTACCTACAATGGGTGGTACTGACTCCCTTGAATGTGTATCCTAAAGAAATCGGTTTCTAGCTAAGATCTGGAATCAGCCCAAGTGCCCAT
>NW_005240092.1:0-244 GCF_000412655.1 Myotis brandtii
ATGTAGGAATGGCAGAAGGGGTGACTCTCCCGTGTGGCTGCCTTCACAGAGGGAGCAGAGCCTGGGTGAGAGCTTCTATTTGGGTTTCTTGTGGTCAGAGAAATGTCATGGACATCTGAGGCCTTTGGCAGGAAAAATAATCTTCTGGTCTATGTGGTACCTGGGAAACTCTCCCATTAAGCAAATGGCCCCTCGCTCATGAAAGGTGTTCCTTCGAAGAAGCTATTTTTCACTAGAGCTGAGA
>NW_005240093.1:0-244 GCF_000412655.1 Myotis brandtii
AACCACGCTGGGCTGGAGAAAGGCACAAGCCTGAGGCAGACTCACCCCTGAAGGACCTGCCTTCTCTAAAGAAATGATGCCGGGGAGGGGGAAGGGGGCCCTCACCTGGCCACATGCTCCCCTTCCCTGCGACCTCCCCTTCCCTGCTACCGTTAGCATCTGAAGTGAGTCAGGACACCACTGAGGCATGTCTTCTTGGGGAACAAGGATCCATAATAAACTGCTCTCCAGTCAACTGTGACTC
>NW_005240094.1:0-244 GCF_000412655.1 Myotis brandtii
AACAAAGCTTCTTTCAACAATGACCTAAATTGACAGGCCTCTTATAAGTAAGATAATTTTGAATTAATGTAGCAGCATGTGATATGCCTGTAAGTACCATATATCTTGTTTCTTCACCTAGAAGATATACATCCCTTATGCTTGTCTATATATTGCAAGAGTTACTATTTCATATAAAGGAATGATTTTTTGGAATAAAATGGAATAAAACTGAATCTAAATGCAAAAACATATAGAATATATA
>NW_005240095.1:0-244 GCF_000412655.1 Myotis brandtii
CGTCTGTCGTCGCAATATTTACCAGCCGTGGAGGACTTACACGAGCAACAGCGAAATGAATTCGAGCGTTATGTGACTGATGTGTGCAATAAATCGTGTGAGAAGAAGTATGCTAAACTGCTGACGAGTTTGGAAGCCTCCAAACCGAAATGTAATTTCCCAACCAATCCGGAAAGGTACGTTCACAACTACTCGAGTTTAACATTAAATTCGTTGCAATTAGAGGCTCTGTCTCTCGGCCCGA
>NW_005240096.1:0-244 GCF_000412655.1 Myotis brandtii
AATCAGGGAGGGCTCCCTGGAGGCAGTGGCTTTTGAAATGGGCTTTGAAGGGTGGGAACACATAGCAGAAACTCAGGAGCCCTTTTGAGCTGAAGGAAGGGCTCTGGGCAAGACGACGAGGAGGGGCAGGGTCCTCATGCCAGGGAGGACTCGGTGTCAGGCAACGTTTCTCACATCTGGCTCCACGGGAGCCGTGGGGAGCCACCAAAGGCCTGGGGGCGTGTTGCTGGGAGCAGCATGGTCA
>NW_005240097.1:0-244 GCF_000412655.1 Myotis brandtii
CGCTTTATCCTTGCTGATCCACCTCTCCACCCGTCCTCGAGACGGGAAGACCCTAACCATGGGGAAGTTTTACTCCCCCACTTCCCGTAGGATGGGGACCCTCCATGGGGCACTGCTCTCCAGCCCTTGGGCCAGAACTGCTTCCCGCGTGGAGCAGGGGTTAGCACAGCTTTGACTAGCCTTGTGCCTCCGGGAGGCTGGGCACACGCCTGATCACTCTCAGCCCACCCTGTCTGCAGACACA
>NW_005240098.1:0-244 GCF_000412655.1 Myotis brandtii
GAAAACAAATTTTAGGGGAGCCAGAAAATAGAACAAATACTTAAAAAAAAACTCTCTGCATTCCCTGTGCCTATTATTTTTTATGCACAACCTTAAATAACATTAATAGTCACCTAGCTGCTACTTGATTGTACCTGTTAGACCTAGATTGGACCAGAAACACATTGATTCATTCAGTATTAATTGATTTCACACCTTATGCTAGACACTGTGTAGTCAGAACTCTGAGACTGTGCTATCATGA
>NW_005240099.1:0-244 GCF_000412655.1 Myotis brandtii
AAAAATAGATTTACCATATGATCCAGCAATCCCACTTTTGAAAACAGGATCCCCAAGAAATATTTGTACATTCCTGTTCCTAGCTAAAATGTGGAAGCAACACAAGTGTCCATCAACAGATGAATGGATAAGCAAAATAGATATATACATACAATTGGAATATTATTCAGTCTTCAAAAGTAAAGAAATTATGACATACACTACAAAATTGATGAATCTTGAGGACATTATGCTAAGTGAAATA
>NW_005240100.1:0-244 GCF_000412655.1 Myotis brandtii
AAATTAACAGTGAGATGTTTATGGACAATTTGAACTAAATTGGTAGTAAGCAAGTAAAATAAAAAATTAAGGCAAATCAATATTTTTCGTGTAATAAGGGTAAGAACATTTTGATGCATTTAACCTTAGCTTTACTAATAAGAACATTTGCTTAGTCTTTTCAATTAGGTTCTATGGTTACATTGATTGTGAAACTATAATAAAATCTTATTGAGACTTTATAACCAAATAAAATGTACTGATA
>NW_005240101.1:0-244 GCF_000412655.1 Myotis brandtii
CACCCTTCCAGCCTCGTCATTGAACAGCTCAGGCGTCAGATGCTTTTGCAGCTGCTAAAGTGCAAGCATAACCCCAGGTCAAGTGCTCACCCCAAGCTGTTGATGGATCTCCCTGTCCTTAGCGGGGCAAGTGTAGGAATTATGCCAGAGATGAGATTTCAGGCACAAGGACCCAGACCTCTTCACAATAGACAATACAAACCAGAAAAAAAGATTTCCCGTGTTAAGTCATTTGGGCTCCTCA
>NW_005240102.1:0-244 GCF_000412655.1 Myotis brandtii
TGGCCCAGAAACTGGGAAGTGCTAAAGAGTGCCTTGGTGGGCAGTCTCCCAACAGAGATTTTTAGACACAATAAAGATAGACTATCTAGTTGGCTCTGTTTCATCTATTTCAAGGGAGAAATATAAATTCTGAGTGAAATCCATTTTGCCCCTTTTTTTAAAGATCAACTGAAACTTGGCCACCGGGCTCATCGTGTAGGACAGGTTCCCCTTCTGTGAGAGCAGCGGTTCTCAACCTGTGGGT
>NW_005240103.1:0-244 GCF_000412655.1 Myotis brandtii
CTCACCTTTCTCCAAGACAGGTGGGCTCTCTTAACGTCACAAACCCACACGGCTCTGCAAAATCACTCTCCCGGCCGCGGGAGTGTAACTAACACAGATTGGAAAGGGTTTTGTTGTGAAATAGACTTTAATCCCCACATCGCTGGCCTCTTGAGAATCGTGTGACGCGTCCCTGCTCTGGCGATTTCCCGCTGCAGGGGCTCCACACACCTCCACCCGCACCTCCACCTCCACCTCCACCCGC
>NW_005240104.1:0-244 GCF_000412655.1 Myotis brandtii
CCAGCTATACAATAAGTATGCATTAATCCATACCCATAATAAATGCTTGGATTAATAAATGTCAACTGGGGGCGTGGGCACCAACAGCCAACCAGCAGCGCACCTGGCAGGGGAAGCCGTGGGCTGCGGGGACCGCTGGAGGGGGCAGACTGTGAGCCCGGGTGGACCCCAGGTGCACAGCAGAGGCCCAGGGGGCGCCCTGGCTCAGGGTGCAAGGTGGGCGGCGGTGGGCAGGGTGAGCAGG
>NW_005240105.1:0-244 GCF_000412655.1 Myotis brandtii
TTCACATAAATATATTCTGAGTACCTACCATGTAGGAAGCACTAAGTTGTATGTTGGGATTATAACAATGAATAAGACAAACATAGATCATGCTTTGATGGAATTTTCAGTTCAGCTAAGAATATGGACAATCAAATATGCACAGTAGTTCCTAATAGCATCCTGCATGTTATGATATCACTCACTATGTACCAGGCTCTCTGCTAGATGTGCTATATTCTTATCTAATTTAATGTTCACAACA
>NW_005240106.1:0-244 GCF_000412655.1 Myotis brandtii
ATGGGCCTCACCCCGACTGCTCCTGGGCTGACCCTAAGTGGGCCAGGTCTTAAGCTGTCTGTGGTGAAGACATAGGGATGCTGGCCTCCAATGAGAGGCTCTAGAGGTCAGAGGACCATAGCAATGAAAGGCCAGTGCCCAGTGCCCCACTCATCCAGAGATCACGGGTCTGAGGGTGGGCCTCACTGAAATCCCCGTCTCTCCCTCTCTCCTGCTTCGTTTCCCACGGCCTGCTGCTGCTTCC
>NW_005240107.1:0-244 GCF_000412655.1 Myotis brandtii
AATGCAATGTGGTATTAAAAAAATCTAAACATAAAAAATCCTAGGTATTATCCTGCCACTAATATACCACATAACCTTGACATAATCATAGTACTTACCAGAGCCTCATTTATTTCTCTGAATAAATTGATTTAGTTTCTTCTTACTCATGGAGCACCAGTTTTGTGATTACTTGTCATCCGTTTCCAAATATACAAACATTATATGAACAAAATTTATAAATAAAGTACAACTTGGTTTAGAG
>NW_005240108.1:0-244 GCF_000412655.1 Myotis brandtii
TAAAAATAAATAAATAAAATAAAAAAAAATAAAGAAAGAAAGAAAGAAAAAATCACAGCAACTTGGAAATCACACATCCTGGAAATGATTGTCTTTTCATAGATGCTATATAAGGTTTAGTGACTGACTTGCTGTTTTAAGGACATATTATTTCCTGGACAATTAGTAAAAACTCTGAGATGGAACTTTATCAATGCAGCCAGAACTGTCTAGACCAGGGGTGGGCAACCCCTGGCACGCGTGC
>NW_005240109.1:0-244 GCF_000412655.1 Myotis brandtii
AAGGCTGGCCATGACCCCAGTGGGGACCCTCACCCCAATGGGGACATGGCCAGCCTGCAAACGGCCCTCAGCCCCTTGCTCAAGCTGGCTCCACCCCCCAGTGGGGACCCCCCTACCCCAGTGGGGGTGTGGCCGGCCTGCAAACTGCCCCAGGCGCCTCACCCAGGCTGGCCCCATCCCCCAAGAGGACCCCCACCCTGATCTGGCACCCCCTTCAGGGCAGACCAGCTGGCCCCTACCCATG
>NW_005240110.1:0-244 GCF_000412655.1 Myotis brandtii
CATGATCAACAAGGAGCATGGCTCCCTGGTCATTGTGGCTCAGTGGTTATAGTGACAGCCTATGTACCAGCCCAAGCACCAGAGGGTTGGGGGTTTGATTCCTAGTCAAATGCATGTACTGACTTGCAGGTTCCATCCCCAGCCCTTTTCAGAATGCATGTGGGAGGCAACCAATCGATGTACCTCTCTGGCATTGATGTTTCTCTCTCTCTCCCCCTCCCTCCTTTCCTTCCACTCTCTCTAA
>NW_005240111.1:0-244 GCF_000412655.1 Myotis brandtii
GATATGTGGGTGTCACTGATTTCAAGAAAATATCACCCTATCAGGTGAATCAAGCAGATTTAATTAGTAAAAATACATATTGTCCCATAACATTCCCTACTTGGATAGGAAACTGGTTCTGATTAAAAAACAGACACTGATTAGATAGCCCTACCATTTGTGTAGAAGCTTTATTCTGAAGGAGGAGGCAACTTAGTTAGGTGTGGTTTAGAACAGATAAGTACCCCCATTATCTATGAGGGTC
>NW_005240112.1:0-244 GCF_000412655.1 Myotis brandtii
GCACTGATCAGCTTCCTGTCACTACTGATGAAATCTCATTTTTCTAGCATTTCATATAAATGGAAGCAGACAGTATGTGCTCTTGTCTCTAGCCTCATCCGGTGACTGTATCTTTATGGCCGAGGAACAGTCCACGGTATGGATATGCCACCATTTGTTTAGCTATCTGGATCGTTTCCATTTCTTAGCAATTGTAAATAAAGCTTCTACAGACAATCACGTGGATATAGGTTTCCTTTCCGTT
>NW_005240113.1:0-244 GCF_000412655.1 Myotis brandtii
TGCCAAGTCCCTTTGCTACCTAACAACATATCCTCAGATTCTAGTGGTTAGAGAGTAAATATCTTAGGTGGGTCGTTCTGTCTATCAAAGACCTTAAAATCGAAAACCATAGAGCCTCACCCCAAAACTTATAACCATGTAACTAAAATATAACCATGTAACTAAAAACAATTCCTACATGTATCCTATAATTATAATATTTCAATAAGTTAACCAATTACAAACACCCACAAAATCTAGAAGC
>NW_005240114.1:0-244 GCF_000412655.1 Myotis brandtii
CTCCAGCACTTTGTTCCGAGGGTCTCTCCATCTCCCCCCTCCTCCCCCCAGTCCTCAGGGTCTCATTCTAACTGTCAAAGTCATCCTTATAATGTGTATTATCTTGTCAAGAAAATATAATTTGGAGTCATTTGCCAACACCCATTGTAGAAATAAATATCTAAGAGAAGAAGGGGAGATAATACCTCTTTTTTGATATATGAAATCCATACCACAGAGCAATCCTGAACAAGTGATTGTACAG
>NW_005240115.1:0-244 GCF_000412655.1 Myotis brandtii
TGTTCCTTCTTAGGATATTGAAATCAGAAAGAAATGACAGTAGTAGTAAAATGAAAACAGTGATCCAACACGAAGTTTAAAACATGCCAATAATTATTTGTCTTGTAGGGTAAGTTATTTATTTGACCAAAACAAACTACATTTTTGTAGTAGTTTCCTCTTTACAGGCAGAACTAGACAGTAATTTAGGTGAACATAAGGCATCTTCAGTTCACAAAATTATATTAATCATAATACTTTTTCC
>NW_005240116.1:0-244 GCF_000412655.1 Myotis brandtii
CCCCAAGATGGGACTGCTGTCCACAGTGAATATGTTCTGAGAAGCCTTCATGGAAAGAGAATATTGGAGTTGAATTTTGTTTAAAGTGATAGGAACCTGGTGAAGAGAAATGAGAATGGGGAGTTTTTAAAAATGAGAAGTAGAATGTGTGATCATAAAGAGGCTTAAGACAGCCCCCTACATGTGAGGAATTGTAGTCATTTGGCCTAATTTGAACATGTGATGTTGGGGGGAGAGAAAGGAA
>NW_005240117.1:0-244 GCF_000412655.1 Myotis brandtii
GGCTCGGTCCGTTTGCCGAAAGACGGGTGCATCGGAACGTGCCCCCGGGATCTGAGCACCTGCCTTTTCCACGGGGGTTTGATACCGTCAGTAACTGTCCACCCAGGCAGGTCAGCTTCCTGTGCTCACAGTGCTTCCTGAGAGTTGAATTGTCATCCAAGACTCTACCTGAGTGAGAACCTGCCCACCTGGGAACCTGCGCCCGTGGCACACCTGGGAGGCTGCACACCTGGGAGGCTGCACA
>NW_005240118.1:0-244 GCF_000412655.1 Myotis brandtii
AATATGCATAGTGCTGTTTCCATCTTTGCCTTTAAGGGTATGTTTTGGAGATGCGGTAAGTCCTCACTGAACGCCATTGATAGGTTCTTAGAAACCAAGACTAAGCTAAATGAGGGACAATGAAATTGGTTTTACATAGGCTTATTGTTATAAACAGGAGTTGAGTTTCTGCAACATTCCATCAACATGATAAGGAGAGGATACTGAACAAAAAGGACATGATTTGAGGATCTGCTGTATGTCC
>NW_005240119.1:0-244 GCF_000412655.1 Myotis brandtii
TTTCTGGCCTCAGATTTATCCACCATCTGAGAGCTGTATTTTTTGTTTTTGTTTTTGTGTTTTTTTTTCTGGTAGTTACTGTCATATTTCTAATATCTATGCTGCTATCTATTTGTTTAATCATGAAGATATATCTATAGTAGCTATATACTTCCTACTCAGGGTAATATTTTTTTTCACTTTTCAAATAGCCTCTAATATTTATATCTTAAGTACCAACTTCATTTTGCTTTTCTGGTTTTCT
>NW_005240120.1:0-244 GCF_000412655.1 Myotis brandtii
TTTGGCTATATCATGCTAATTTCTCCCCTTAGGGAAATCACCTCAGTGTATATGGTTTCAGCCTCCTGGATTCAAGAGTGAGAAATTGATCCAAACCAACCAGTCAGCATTTTCTAAATCTTAGACCACAGTGATTTGTTCTGGGAGTGATCTCACAACGGAAGTTCATCTAATCAGAGTCAATTTTTGGACATTCACTGAAGCAAGCAGGACAGTTCCTGAGAGCTATAAATGCAAGCCTGGA
>NW_005240121.1:0-244 GCF_000412655.1 Myotis brandtii
CTTTTTGGAGAAGTGTCTATTTATGCACTTTGTCCATTTTTCAGTTAGATTTTTTTACTTCCTTTTGTTAAGTTGTATGAGTTATTTACATATTTTGGAAATTAACCCCCTATCATATGTATAACCCTGGTTACTGCTGGTGGGAATGAAGACTGGTGGAGCCACTATGGAAAATAGTATGGAGTTAAAAATGCAACTGCCATTTGGCCCAGTGATCCTACTTCTAGAAATATATCCTAAGAAG
>NW_005240122.1:0-244 GCF_000412655.1 Myotis brandtii
TTCAGTTCAACACCAGAATCCAGGCACCATCCTCTGGTTCCCACTCCCCTCCTTTCCTCGTTTACATTTTACTAGGTTATGGCTAATAAAGCTTTAGATAAGCGAGTCAATAAATCACAGAAACTTTCCCTGAGCTGGCTATGGGTGCATTCAGGCCTGGGATCACAAATCCGCAAAGCCCTAAAGAAAAATTACATGCATGTATATTTTAAGCCTTGGCCCAGTGTGGCTCAGTTGTTTGTCA
>NW_005240123.1:0-244 GCF_000412655.1 Myotis brandtii
CCCCCCTCCCAGCCCGGGGCTGGCCTGACCCGGAGCACTCACCAGGCTGTCTCTTCTGTAAGGCCATCTTGTGGAGACAGGTCCTGGGAGACAGACGGCAGGGGGTTACCGGAAGGTGCCAGGAGGTTCCTCTGAGCTGAGGCGGTTCCAGAAGCGATCACAGCCCCCCACCCCCACCCCCAGATCAGGGAGCTCCAGGAAGGGGCCACTGTGCCTCGCCCCTGTTTTCTGGTTGCACAGCTTC
>NW_005240124.1:0-244 GCF_000412655.1 Myotis brandtii
TTCCTCTGCCCCAAACCCTGTTTTCCTAATTGGCATAACCCCCTCATTAGGTCCTGGTGCCAACCCTTGGGTTCTGCCTTTTCTCACACCCCAACTCTCTCCAGAACAGGAGCCAGACTTGAGCCCCTTTTTGGTAGCCATGGTCCTGCCTCATATAGATAAATCATTCCGGTGTCATCAACATTCCCAGCTGCCTCCATGATGCTGACTGTTACCTCCATTCTCCAAAACTGTGCTCTGTCAG
>NW_005240125.1:0-244 GCF_000412655.1 Myotis brandtii
TTCCTCTGCCCCAAACCCTGTTTTCCTAATTGGCATACCCCCCTCACTAGGTCCTGGTGCCAGCCCTTGGGTTCTGCCTTTTCTCACACCCCAACTCTCTTCAGGACAGGAGCCAGACTTGAGCCCCTTTTTGGTGGCCATGGTCCTGCCTCATATAGATAAATCATTTCGGTGTCATCAACATTCCCAGCTGCCTCCATGATGCTTACTGTTACCTCCATTCTCCAAAACTGTGCTCTGTCAG
>NW_005240126.1:0-244 GCF_000412655.1 Myotis brandtii
TCCCTGCCTTTGCCGCACACCCCCCCTGCCCGGGGTGTCTGGCTACACTGACTCCCCTTCAGGGCCCTGGAGCCTCTTCCACCCCCCCACCCCCGCCCCCCGGCGGGAATGTCCGGTGCAGAGGGCCTAGGGCCGCTCTGTTGGGTCTTAGCCACTACACTGCGAGCCCCAGGGAGCCAACAGCTGGCTGTTAAGCTCTTTACAACCCCAGAGCCTTGCATGGTGCCTGGCCCGGAGTCAGAGG
>NW_005240127.1:0-244 GCF_000412655.1 Myotis brandtii
TGAGTTTGGTTTTTTGTTTGTTTGTTTTTAGGTTCCACACATAAGTGAGATCCTTTGTCTTTCTCTGTCTGGCTCACTTCACTTAGTATAATGCCCTCAAGTCCCATCCATGTTGTCACAAATGGTAGGAATTTATGTATATATATATATAACACACAACTTCTTTATCCATTCACCCATCAATGGGCACTTAGCTTGTTTCCATGCATTGGCTATTATAAGTAGTGCTGCTATGAACATGGGG
>NW_005240128.1:0-244 GCF_000412655.1 Myotis brandtii
TACTGAAAGGAACCGGTGAATGTGGTTGGTTTTCCTTAACCCCCTGCTTTCGTAGCCCCGGAGCACAGGAAGGAGCCGGCGCTGCTACTTGCTGGCATGATGGCCTTGAACAAGTCACTGCGTGGTGGGCCTCAGCTTCCCCATCGTAAAACAGTGGTCACAGTGACTGCTTTAAAAGTTGTTATGAAACCTGAAATTTAAATATGTCTACATATACAGGGTGTCCCCCCAAATGTATACACAC
>NW_005240129.1:0-244 GCF_000412655.1 Myotis brandtii
AAGAATACCCTTCAACATTTCATGTAATACTGGTTCAGTGGTGATGAATTCCTTTAGCTTTTTCTTGTCTCTTAATCTCTTTATCTGACTTTCAATTCTGAATAATAGCTTTGTTGGGTAGAGTAATCTTGATGTGAGTCCTTAATATTCATCACTTTGAATATTTCTTGCCACATCCTTCTGGCCTGCAAAATTTCTGTTGAGTAATCAGCTGACAGTAGTATTGACACCTCTTGTAGGTAAC
>NW_005240130.1:0-244 GCF_000412655.1 Myotis brandtii
GTCTACAATTGATCATAATACAAGGCAGGATGAAATATGTGTCAAACAGATGTGCCTATAGGAGCCATGAATCCTGCCGTAGGGCATCAGGAAGAGGGGATCTGAACTGCTCCAGGAAGGAGGAGAGAGACTTCCATCAGTAGATAAGGGGGCGTTTTGAGCAGGGGAGTATGCATTCCGGGCTCAGGGACCAATGGAAGGAAAAGGACAGACTGGAGGATAATGGGAGATGAGTGTGGGAGGT
>NW_005240131.1:0-244 GCF_000412655.1 Myotis brandtii
TGCACTCCCACAGCCAACCTCCAGTGGTCCCTCCCCCAGTCAGCCAACATCCCTTAGTCTCTCCCTTCATCCCTCCTCCCAGAGGGCAGACCCGGATCACCTGATCGAGGCCTGCCGGCCAACCTTCTGCAGTCCCTCCCCCTTGACCGGCCAACCTCCCGTAATCTCTCCCTCTCCCCCCCGCCCCCCATGCCCAAATTCATGCACCGTATGGTGAAATTCTAAGTTGGAAAAACAAGAGCCT
>NW_005240132.1:0-244 GCF_000412655.1 Myotis brandtii
ACTGCTTGTTTGAAATTTTAGGAAAGTCTAAAGCATGAGCTGAGACAGGGCATTTGTATGGAAAAGCCATTTGTAATGGAAACAGCTTGGATTGGACCAGCAAGTTGGGTAAGTGGGATCCCAGGGAATTACCAGGGTGGGCAAACAGTGAGAGCCAGGTTGATGGAGACTCAGATATGGTACCAACCTGCAGGTTCTTTGGTGGGTGGGCTCAGCAAAGGAACAGTGGCCTCTGCCAGCACTC
>NW_005240133.1:0-244 GCF_000412655.1 Myotis brandtii
TATTCTGATTGGACGTCTTAGCCCACAGGACTTTTCATTGTGTTGTTTGTGTCGCTCTTGTTTTCCATGTAAGGACTACTGAGGCGCAGATGTAGGAAAACTAGGCCCCTGGCGATGAGCGAGGCTTGGGCCTGGGGAAGGCACCCCAGGAGGCTGGGCACAGCCCTGTGTCCGCCTGCATCCGGCAGCCTGGCACCCACAGCCTGCGGACCGCCCGGCCTAAGCGAGGAATGGCTTTCAGGCC
>NW_005240134.1:0-244 GCF_000412655.1 Myotis brandtii
CAAAGCCTGCCCCATGGGTCTCTGGGACAAGACTGCTCCCCCATCCGGAAACACCAGGGCAGGCTTGGCCCTCCTCCTAGAAGAGGAAGGGGAGCCAGGGGGTACCCCAATCCAGTGGAGTCGGGAGTGGATTTAAAGGAGCTGGGATCACAGGTAGACAGATGAGAGCCTCCAGGTGCCAGGGGAGCCGGCATGAGGCTGGGGTGGCTGGTGATTGGGTTGCAACGAAGATGCTGTCCAAGTG
>NW_005240135.1:0-244 GCF_000412655.1 Myotis brandtii
GTGGTGGGACAGCCCGGAGAGGACCAGCCTGGGTCCTAACCCTGGCCCTCCACCTGCCCCCAAGGGCCCAAGGAATGCCGCCTCTCCTCTGGGCTGTGTCCTCAAACACCAACCTTGCCAGAGAGAGATGGGAATCGACGGCAGTGACGGGTGTTGAGCCTGATGCACCGTCCGCGCTGCAAATATGAGTCCCTCCTTTCCTGCCCCATGACGCCCTGACAGAATGCGGGCCAAACCCGGCTGT
>NW_005240136.1:0-244 GCF_000412655.1 Myotis brandtii
AATCATGAGGAAAGTTGGTGATAGAATTCGCTTTCCTCTCATTCACTCTGAAACCCATATCTAGGGAAAATCTACAAATTGTCTAATGATCAAGGTAGAAGAGGTCTTAGTGAAAGAAGAAATCATCTAAGAAATACAGAATAATAAAAAGTTCTGCTTTAGGAATCACATACCATGTGCACATTGAGGAAAACTTTGACTTTCAACACATGTTAGGTGTTAGCATTGTCCATACCAAGCTGAA
>NW_005240137.1:0-244 GCF_000412655.1 Myotis brandtii
ATGCAATCAGAAGCTCAAGAATTGGGCCTAGACTATATTACTTCTCGAATGCTGCTCACCCCATGATTCTGATGATCAATGGGAGTTGAAAACCCATCTTCTACCTAGATGACCTTACCTACAGTATCCCATCTATTTAATCAAGGAGTCTGCAGTACTCTCCAGTTAATGGCAAAGGGACTGGAAGTTCATTTGGGCTCCTAGAAAAGGGCAAAACAAGAAGAAATGATGAAAAGAATTCAGA
>NW_005240138.1:0-244 GCF_000412655.1 Myotis brandtii
GTTTTAAGTCTGGGGCTGCTGTTGTAAGTACTAGTCATACAGGTGAATGAAGATTGCTGAAGGTGGCAGTAAAAGAGTCCCCTGGTGTCAGAAATTAGTGACACCCTTACAAACACTCTTGAGCATAAGCCCTGGTGCTGGGATAGTGGGGGGAAAAGCCCTGTCTCAGTTGATTCCATATCTTGGTCACTCCGCAGACAGACAGACCTAATCTCCTGGATACTGGACCTTTTGACCCTTGAGA
>NW_005240139.1:0-244 GCF_000412655.1 Myotis brandtii
GATTTGCATATTAGCCTTTTATTATATAGGATAGGCTTGGTAATTAGTGCATTTAGAAAGTTATTATTCCAGGAACCTTTGTGTCTGTCCCAGGAAGACTGGAAATGATCAAAATGGTATCTGAGCCCTTGGTTGATGTGGCTCAGTTGGTTGAACACTGTCCCACGCACCAAAAGGTCACTGGTTTGATTCCTGATCGGGCACATGCACCTGGTTGTGGACGTGATCCTCAGTAGGGGGCATG
>NW_005240140.1:0-244 GCF_000412655.1 Myotis brandtii
ATCATTTGAGGTTCCTGACTTTGTGTAGGGGTTTTATATAGGGGTCTCAGTTTCTACTGTCTCCCTGAGGAGACCCAAGGCCTATCTCCTTTCATGGCCACTAACCCAAAGCCTTGTTTACCAAGACCAGTCTCTCTCCCCAAGGGTAGGGCAGCATCAATTTGAGTTTCAGAATCTGTATTTCATTTCCCTCTTTAATTTTAGCTACAAATTTCCCTTACCTTTTTGTGAGTTCAGTTACGAT
>NW_005240141.1:0-244 GCF_000412655.1 Myotis brandtii
TTGATTAAAGTGGTTTTTGGTTTGTTTTGTTTTAATCACTTATAGCCCACACATTGGGTGTGAAAGTTCCTTTTCAATCTGAAATACGCTTGTCGCTCCTTCACCTTTCGCTCCTTCCCAGGGGTCTGACACCTCTGGCCGCATGGCCAGGCAGCATGAGAGGCTGGTCCTGGGGTAAATACTGAACCCCATGCCTGCTTCATTTGCTTCTTTCACAGAGGATGTGGCGTTGGAGTAGGCCTCG
>NW_005240142.1:0-244 GCF_000412655.1 Myotis brandtii
CCGGAGCGAGCACCGGAGCGGGACGGCGCCCACCTGCCGGGGACAGAGGACTTTTCTTAAAGGGCCAGAGCACAGGATCTTTGCTCGCAGCCACGCCCCCGGGGCTTCGCGGAGGGAGAGTGGGAGGGATGGGAGTCCCGGAGGAGAGTCTCGGGTGGGAGGCCTGGGGAGAGGCCTGGAGAGCAGCGGCCAGGCTCCGGGTGCTCGGTCATGTCTCGCCCGCACCATAGCAACCGCTTCTCCC
>NW_005240143.1:0-244 GCF_000412655.1 Myotis brandtii
AGAGGCCCGGTGCACGAATTCGTGCACAGGTGGAGTCTGGCCTGCCTGCCCCAATCAGGCCGATCGGCCCCGCCCCCTGGTCGAACTCCTGGTCAAACTCCTGGTCGAACTCCTGGTCTAGGGGTCAATTTGCATATCGGCCTTTTATTACATAGGATTGGAAATTTCTGAAAATGCAGCAATGCATTGTTAAAGCAGAACGCAAAGGTGGATGCACAGTATGATGCTAAATTTGTCAACATTT
>NW_005240144.1:0-244 GCF_000412655.1 Myotis brandtii
CATCTTGTGGCAGCCATCTTATGGTGGCCATCTTGTGGCAGCCACCTTGTGATGACTTCGGGGTGGCCATTTTGTGATGACATGAGGGCACGATGGTCACCTAGACTTTTATTAGTATAGGTGAGTGAAATCATATGGTTCTTGAGTTTTCTGTCTGATTTATTTTGCTTAGCATGTTATTCTCAAGATCCACTCATGTTGTCACAAATGTGCTACATATACACAATGGAATACTACTCAGCCA
>NW_005240145.1:0-244 GCF_000412655.1 Myotis brandtii
TTTTGGAAATATCATAAGCATTTCTCCATATTATTCCGTAAACTTCCTAAAAGTTGTTTTTAATGGCTGCATAATTGTCTGTGAATAAATGTGCCATTTTTTTGAAAAACATCCCCCTCATTGTTGGACATTGGATGTTGCTTCATTAAAAAATACCTTCTAGAAAATTTTAAAAAAATTAATGAGAATATGGCATTCACAATCCTCGTATCTATTAACATTTTATCGTAGTTCTAATTTTTGT
>NW_005240146.1:0-244 GCF_000412655.1 Myotis brandtii
TGAATAATCAATGGAAAATTCATGGGAGAGAACCCTGCTACCCAAGGACTGAAGGTGGAGACTGCATAGAGACAGGAGGAGGGGCGGAGGGGTGAAAGGCCTGAGGGGGCACCCACACACAGCAACTGAAGTGACTGGAGAGATATTGCAACTGTGAGGGGTTGCCACTGAGAACGCTGGGGTCTAATCCCCAAGCTGTGGCCCGCCCCCCCCCAGCAGAGAGCACAACAACTGAGAAGGGTAC
>NW_005240147.1:0-244 GCF_000412655.1 Myotis brandtii
CTGGTTCTGCCCTGGTGTTACCTCCAGAGCAGGAAGGACCCACAAAGTGCCTCCAACTTCTTCTGGGAGACCATGGCTGGAAGACAGAGCTGAAAACTACCTGAGAGGGAAGGATTTAAAGGGAGAGATGGACTTAATCTGGAGTTCACGGGCAGTCACCTCAGCAGGTGCAAGGTCAACGGGAGGTCACCAGGAGAAATGACTGCTGATGAAACAGCCCAGGCACCTCCCAAATCTAGAGACC
>NW_005240148.1:0-244 GCF_000412655.1 Myotis brandtii
GACACATTGATTGGTTGCCTCCCACATGTGCCCTGACGGGGGCCAGGGATCAAGACTGCAACCCAGGTACATGCCCTTGTCCAGTAATCAACCTGCGACCCTTTGGTGCTCTAACGACTGAGAAACACCGGCCAGGGCAGGTGTTCATATAATTTATTGTGTGGACCAGTTCATTAAAAAAAAAAAAGACTTTAGAGAGAGAAGAAAGGAGAGAGAGAGGGAGAAACATCGATGTGAGAGA
Source organism: Myotis brandtii (assembly GCF_000412655.1). Taxonomy (NCBI): domain Eukaryota; kingdom Metazoa; phylum Chordata; class Mammalia; order Chiroptera; family Vespertilionidae; genus Myotis; species Myotis brandtii. Next base: position 242 of record NW_005240148.1, read on the forward strand.
GAA
>NW_005240149.1:0-244 GCF_000412655.1 Myotis brandtii
ATGTCATTGCTGACATGTACTCTGTAGTTATGCCTATGACATTTGCATCTGTACTGAATATTTACAGGCCTTTTCTTATCACTATTCCCTAAACAATGCAGTATAACAACTATTTACATAGTATTTACATTATATTAGGTTCAATAAGTAATCTAGAGATGATTTAAAGTATACCAGAGAATGTTCATAGGTTACATGCAAATACAATGCTGTCCTATATAATAAAAGCCTAATATGCAAATTG
>NW_005240150.1:0-244 GCF_000412655.1 Myotis brandtii
TCTTAACCAACCTGTAAAGACACTAGAAATAGAAGGATGGTTCCTGAAACTTAATTTCCTCTTGTGTTTCACTGGGTTCCTGGATTCCTGGAACCAATGATGTCAGTGTACATTCAGAAAATACCCAAAGACATAAGTTGACAAGTATTCATATGCAAAAACTTCTGAGAATTGTTGAGTCTTCAGTGACACTATGGTCAGGATGTCATAATCCTGTGTATTGGAGGGGGCGGGGGGGTGAAGA
>NW_005240151.1:0-244 GCF_000412655.1 Myotis brandtii
TCATTTACAATGAAATCTTAGGATAAAATGTCCCAGATAGCACTTTTCCCAGTGTCTTTGAACAGTCACTTTCTCTTTATTTCCAAATGCACGCACGGGCTCTGTTCAATGAAGAAACACGTTAACGGCAACCTCTCTATTCACTCTAGGTTGCTTGCAAGCCTTCCTGTGTTTTTAATCTTCACTGAGCTCCAAAACCAACTGTGTTCAATGATGTGAATACCAGACCTCTCGTTTCAGTAAG
>NW_005240152.1:0-244 GCF_000412655.1 Myotis brandtii
ATAGGAAGAAGTAAATTTCTCAATTTGCAGATGACATAATACTATCTAAAAAGACCCCTAAGTACTATACCAAAACACTACTAGAAGTGGTATACTCAGGAAAGTTGCATATACAAAATTAATACTTAAAAATGGGTTGCATTTTTATATACCAATAATGAACAATCAGAAAGGGAAAACAAAAAGTACAATTCCATTTACAATTGTTTTAAAAACACACATACACAAAAACCTACAAGAAAAT
>NW_005240153.1:0-244 GCF_000412655.1 Myotis brandtii
CCCCCAGCTCTTGGGGTGGGACCGCCCACGCCAGGGGGTCCCCTGAGCAGGCCCGGACGGGCTCACCATGTGGAGGAAGGGCGCCTCGGGGTCGAAGCGGTAGGCCTCCTTGTCCCCCAGCACCAGGTAGTGAGCCGCGTTGATGATGACCTGCTTCAGGCTGACGAGGGAGCGCAGCAGCCTGGGGGACAGGAGAGGGACCGTGGGGGAGACGCCCACACACGCTGCCCACGCTGCCCGCGGC
>NW_005240154.1:0-244 GCF_000412655.1 Myotis brandtii
CAACAGTTAAACACTTTCAAACAATCATTACAAGCATTTTCTACTTAGTATGTCAGTTCATCTGCTATCCAATTATCACCCTTTTAAGCCGTACACACCTGGAATAATTTAGTCTTGGATCACTGTGACAATTTCAAACTCTTTTCTGTGGCACATTATGAGCAATTGAGGAAATTACAGTCTGTTCTCAATACTTGGTATTCCATGGAGAGTTTCTGAAAAAACTGACATTTTGGAACCTAAA
>NW_005240155.1:0-244 GCF_000412655.1 Myotis brandtii
TTTTATTATTTTGATCACCAAAGCAATATTTTCTAAAGCTTTAGTAACTATGTTTTCTATAAAGAAGTTAAGTTCAGTTTTTTTCCATTATGCAAAGTATATTCCTATTGATGCTTAGAAGGTAGCTGCAGAAACATTTTTATTTTTATACATCATAAAATAATACTATATAATGTAAATTTACTGTTTAAGTTCCACTGGGTTTAAGAGATATTGGGTGCTTCGCTACTTTGGAGATGTTTAA
>NW_005240156.1:0-244 GCF_000412655.1 Myotis brandtii
ACTTTACCAGGAAGGAGTGTTGGACTCTGGATCGCTCCCCCTGCAGCTGCTGAGAGGACGCCGTGAACGTGATGGGTCCCCCCAGCGTGGGACCCGCTGGCTTTCCTGTGTCGCTCCAACCTTTCGGCGCCCGACTGGACCCGCTGGAGTGGCGTCGGGGATTGTCCGTTACAGTCCCGAGATTTGTACTTTTATTGTGAGATCGCCGCCTGATACTTCGGGCATCGGGGCAACACCAGCCTCA
>NW_005240157.1:0-244 GCF_000412655.1 Myotis brandtii
TCTGAAATCAATCAAAATATATTAAAAAATACTTCGTTGCTAAAAAATGCTAGCCATCATTTGAGCCTGTTGGAAAAATAGCACCAATAGACTTGCTCAATACAGGGTTGCTATAAAACTTTAATACCTAGAAAAGGCATTACTTGCAAATTACAATAAAACAAAGTGCAATAAAACGAGATATGCCTGTAGTAATATAGTTTCATTATTGTTAAAGTAAATGCCTGGTGTCCTGAACAATTTT
>NW_005240158.1:0-244 GCF_000412655.1 Myotis brandtii
TCACTTGTGACTCTCGAAGGGATCAGAGTAACTTACAGTCGAGGGGTCGGTGGGTGCCACCTCAGGCGGGTGCTCGGCATGAACAGCAGCAACGGGAACAAACCAGCTCCCGGGCTTGCCGGCCCAAAGCGCTGCGCAGGCCCAGCATGCCTGGGGGTTCCTGCCGGGACGGATACGACCCAGTGCAATCGCGGGAAACCTCACACCGGCCCAAACACAGCTGGGCCCTCCACGGTGCTGGTCG
>NW_005240159.1:0-244 GCF_000412655.1 Myotis brandtii
TGCTCTATCCACTGAGCCAAACCAGCTAGGGCCTTTAGTGTCTTTTAATCTAGAAAAATTTCCCTCCTCTCAGCCCTTTTTTTCTCATGGCTTATAAGAAGTCTCACATTCTGAATTTGTGTGTTTCCTCATATTAGATTTCTTTCATTTGGTTATTTTCAGGTTAAATATTTTTTCATAGTCTGAGGAAACTAATAATTTTCCAGCATAGATTGTCTAGACCAGCGGTTCTCAACCTGTGGGT
>NW_005240160.1:0-244 GCF_000412655.1 Myotis brandtii
GTTTTGTACATTAAAAATGTTTGCATTTTAGTTCAGATACTTGGAAACATTCAAGTGAAATACCTCTTACGCATCTCTTTATTTTTTAAAAAAAGTTTCTTCTCCTCCTCTGTCCAGTATTTCCCAAGACCACATACAGAAATCTTAGAGCTACAAGATGAAACACCCTGGAAACTACAGTCCTGGGAAGGAAGCAGACTTGCTTCCTCCCACAGAATTTCCATGGTCTAATAGATCTTTCTGT
>NW_005240161.1:0-244 GCF_000412655.1 Myotis brandtii
GTTTTGTACATTAAAAATGTTTGCATTTTAGTTCAGAAACTTGGAAACATTCAAGTGAAATACCTCTTATGCATCTCTTTATTTTTTTAAAAAAGTTTCTTCTCCTCCTCTGTCTAGTATTTCCCAAGACCACATATAGAAATCTTAGAGCTACAAGATGAAACACCCTGGACACTACAGTCCTGGGAAGGAAGCAGACTTGCTTCTTCCCACAGAATTTCCATGGTCTAATAGATCTTTCTGT
>NW_005240162.1:0-244 GCF_000412655.1 Myotis brandtii
TTCTAGCTTCTAGTATTTCTGTTGAGAAGTCCATTGTCAATTCCTTTTTCTTAATAATCTACAGGTGATCTGTCATTATTCCCCTGAAGATTTTAGGATTATCTCTGCCTCCTCAGCATTCTGTAATTGTAAAATTGTGTGGCTTATAATGAGTTTTAAAATTTATTTTACTGGATACTTAATGAATCTGTATAGCCTGGAGCTTCGTATCTTTCATTTCTGGGTGATTTGATAGCACCCGTGT
>NW_005240163.1:0-244 GCF_000412655.1 Myotis brandtii
GAAACATTTCACAAAAGTAGATGATCAGGAAAGACAACGAAAGATTGAGCTACGGAGAGGTGCGATGGGAAAGCGAGTTGAGGGAGGGCGCTCTGAAGGAGGCCGGGGAAACCCTGGGGAGAAGGACCAGTCCCGGCGTGAGGGCGAGGAAAAGGGCTGTGCGTGTGGGAAAGCAGGCCAGACTCGGGACCTGCCCCGGGCACCATTCCCTCCTTGTGTAACTGGCTGTGGGAAGACGGAGAGA
>NW_005240164.1:0-244 GCF_000412655.1 Myotis brandtii
ATAATATATAAAGTCTAAAGGAAATAGAGATAAAAAACTATTCCTAGTGATAAATGTTGAGGTAAATTCATTCTCTTAAAACAGTTTTTGTATGATACTCTATGAAATATCCATCTTAGGTTCCATAGACGTACAATATAAGAAAAACATTCTACCCTGAAGAATATGAAAAACTGGGTAGCCCTAGTTGGTTTGGCAGTGGATAGGGCGTCATCCTGCGGACTGAAGGGTCCTGGGTTCAATT
>NW_005240165.1:0-244 GCF_000412655.1 Myotis brandtii
AGGCCGATGCTCTACCCACCGAGCCAAACCGGTTAGGCCTTGAAAGTACTACTTTTACATATACATTTAATGACTCACAATCATCATTAATTAGTACAATACTTTACTCTGGTAAGAATAAATATGTATTTATACTTCAGCTAACTAATAGAATTTTAAAATTTGGAGACTTTTCACTCCAAGATACATCTAAAATGCTTGCCTGTATTTGGAAATAAATGTTCAAATATTAAAGATAAGTCTA
>NW_005240166.1:0-244 GCF_000412655.1 Myotis brandtii
TTCTCTCCTAAGCTCAGGGCCTGGGAGGCGGACGTGCACTAAAGCCTCAAAGAGAAGAGATATGGTTCAAATTTTACTCCCAGATTTTAATGTTTCAGGTTTTCTACATTTTTAATGGTAATATTCTATTATTTTTATATTGATAAAAGCTCCTGTCAATGGAAATGACAAGATTTATGTTAAACTATGATCACACCATATTTTTTATTCTTTGTTTTTATATATTTTTATTGATTTCAGAGAG
>NW_005240167.1:0-244 GCF_000412655.1 Myotis brandtii
ACTGGAATTGAACCTGGGACTCTTCAGTCCTCAGGCCTAGGCTCTATTCACTGAACCAAACTGGCTAGGGCTCTATTTTTAACCTTAATTACAGCTTCAAAGTCCCTTTTGCCATGTAATGTAACATATTCACAGGTTCCAGGGATTAGGTCAAGAGAGTTATTCTGCCCATCAAAAAAAAAAAAAAAAGGAAAATGTCATGAATACTTTTTATATTTCTCATATGTTGAAATTATAATATTTT
>NW_005240168.1:0-244 GCF_000412655.1 Myotis brandtii
TACTAGTGACTCTATTACCTTCCACACGCACAGCCGTAACCCGCCCTGGGCCTCCACCCCCGTATCTGAGTAGATGTGCAAGAGGACGAGAACTCCTCACCCCCATGAACATGACCTCGTTTGCACCCCGCCCCACAGCCGCCACAGGCTGGAGGAAGAAGCCACCACCAAGTCAGCAAAGCAAACGGGTGGAAGGAACGCGGGGAACGTCACACTAATTAGTCACCATCCCTGAGGCCACGCT
>NW_005240169.1:0-244 GCF_000412655.1 Myotis brandtii
TGACCAGAATCAAACCTGGGACCCTTCAGTCCGAAGGGCTCCTCTCTATGCACTGAGTCAAACTGGCTAGGGCTCATTGTGGTTTTGATTTGCTTGTCTCTAATGACTAGTGATGTTGAACACCTTTTCATGTATCTGTTGGCCATTCATGCATCTTCTTTGATAAAATGTCTTTTCAGGTCCTTTGACGGTTTTTAATTGGATTATTTGTTTTCTTGCTGCTGAGTTGTATGAGGTTTTGTTT
>NW_005240170.1:0-244 GCF_000412655.1 Myotis brandtii
AACCAGGCACTAGGCCTTTAGATCTCACTGCTTGCCCTTCTCTGATTCAGGGATAAATGGGGCAATGGGCAGGACTCATTTCCTCCATATTGTTAAGGTGCATTCCGGCCGCTAGGGGACAGCTCATGGGCTCCCTCAACTGCATTTTTAATGGTGAAGGACAAGGCTGTTTCTTGCCTCTCGGATTAAGACTTTGAGGAACAAGATTGGACTCTGAGCCTAGAGACAGAAGTAAAGGAAGGAC
>NW_005240171.1:0-244 GCF_000412655.1 Myotis brandtii
GTGTCATAGGTTCGCCATCACTGGCCTAGTGCATAGAAAAGCAGAGACAGGAGAGAATGCTGATTCTTCTTCCAAGACCACCTAGAATATCCCTTGACCTCACTTCTCAATAAAATCTTCCTGGGCAGTCTCTCAATTCCATGGTTTCAACTTTCTAAACTATGAAGACTCCTAAATTATATTCCTGTTCTTTACCTATATCCTAAACTATAGAACTTCTTAACCTAGATATTTAAAAGACACC
>NW_005240172.1:0-244 GCF_000412655.1 Myotis brandtii
TCAATGTGCTCTCAGGCAAACTCACACTGTCTGGGGGTGGCGCTCTGATAGGCAGGGTTGCTCGTGGAAGCCTTGGGCCAGGGGAATAAGCTACACAGAGATGCCTTAGCCTGCTGCTCAATACTGTCTTCAAGGATTAAAAATGCCAATTCCAGTGGGAGCAGAGTGCAGGCTGTAGAGGTTATTGCGTTTTGAAACATGTTCCGCGTGAGTGGGGAGGGCAGGGTGGGAGGGGCTAGGGAAT
>NW_005240173.1:0-244 GCF_000412655.1 Myotis brandtii
TGAATATCCAAGTGAAAAAAACAAATATTAACTCCATTTTACATAATACACAATAATTAATCCATAGACTTAGTTGTGAAACATAAATAAAATGTTTTCAGAATAAAAGATAGGTAAATAATTTTATGAGCTGAAGCACAAAGATTTCTAAACAGAACATAAACCAAAAATGAAAAGATGAATAAATAGGTCCTCATTAAATTAGGAAATTCTCTCATTAAAAGATACTATAAGAGCCTTAGCC
>NW_005240174.1:0-244 GCF_000412655.1 Myotis brandtii
ATTCTCGTCCTCATACACCCAGGGCCAACGCCTCAGGCAGACTGGGTGCGAGGTGAGGTGCACCTTCGACAGGAGCTCGGCCATGACCCCTCCGTGTTCCAAAGGGCAAAAGCCACAGCTTCTCAGAGACTCTTGCTACTTCGGTCCTGGTATGGAAAAACAGGGGATGGGGTATAAATATGTATTTTACCACGGCTTTTATCTTTGTGGTTTTTACGGTTGTGTTTGTGGTTGCCTTTGGTTT
>NW_005240175.1:0-244 GCF_000412655.1 Myotis brandtii
AATCAACAAATGGGCGCTACTTCACCTTCTTCTGGGTCCATCCCTAACCCTTCCCATGGGTTGAGGTCCCAGGACCCTAGGGCGCACCTCGCTTCCTGGAGGGTGGGAGGTGGGGGTTGGGGAGTACCCAGAGCCCTGTCCAGGGAGGTGGGCTAAAGGCGAACCTCAGGCACCAATTTCCGCGGGTGCAGGTCTTGGGAAGGAACGGTGATTTTAACCCTTTCGCTTCCCGAGAGTGACCCTC
>NW_005240176.1:0-244 GCF_000412655.1 Myotis brandtii
ACACAGACAATAGTGTGATGAAGGCCTGGGGTGGGGGGCAGGTGAAGGTTGGAGGTGGTCAATGGGGGACAAAGGGGACATCTGTAATATCTTTATTGCGACAATAAAGATAAATTTTAAAAAAATAAATAAAATGTGATGACTTTCGCCAAACTAATTAATTCACCTGGGAACACTGATTATATCATCTGTTATCAATATTATCTGTTAAATAATAGATGATATCATCTGTGTGTGTGTATAT
>NW_005240177.1:0-244 GCF_000412655.1 Myotis brandtii
AAAAAAAAAAATAGGTGAAGTAAATGTTAAAAGTAAATTTATTTAACCCAATATTTCTAAATACTATTATTACACTAACATCAAAATTATTAATGACATTTTAAATTTGTGGGTGTATGTATATGTGTGTATGAAGCATTAAAATTCGATGAGTATTTTACACATACAATATATCTCGATTGGGACTAACCACATATCATGTATTCAATAGCCACATGTGACTAATGGCCATTTATCAGACAGC
>NW_005240178.1:0-244 GCF_000412655.1 Myotis brandtii
AGTTTGTTCTTGAAATCTTGTTTCTTATCTTCTAAATGCATATGATGACGTGATTCAATCTCCCGATAAACCTCTATCGTAGATAGTTTTGTTTTGCTATCAGCCAGTTCTTGTTGAAGTTGTTTCACAATGGCCTAGTAAGATATTTCTGTTACTCATTTTATAAATCACATTATTATGAAATTATGTTAATAATACATAACTTCACATAAAGGATGGGGCAAAAGGTTTACAGTTGTGAGTA
>NW_005240179.1:0-244 GCF_000412655.1 Myotis brandtii
CGACCCACAGGTTGAGAACCGCTGCCCTAATGGGTCCAAACCTCTTCTGGGCTCCCCTTCTCGGCTAACAGCACCAAGAAGGCTCCCAGTTAAGAAACTCAAGGGCTTTTTCTGCCTTTGCACTTGCTGCTCCTTGGGCCCTCGAAGACCCTGCATATCGCCCTCTAGGGCTGCCTCCTCCATTCTTTTCTTCTGTGTCCACCTGATGGGGCTGCCCTTTTCCATGACTATCTCGCAGCTAGCC
>NW_005240180.1:0-244 GCF_000412655.1 Myotis brandtii
TGTGTGTGTGTGATATAACATTACACAGAATCAAGGATAAGATACTATTAGGACATGTACTTATTACACATGGCTAAATAGCTTTTTAGAAAAGATCTGAAAGTACAAACTCACATTTTCAATTCACATATATTGGGTTTATTTAAGCATAGTTTTCAAGTGCAAGTTGTGTTGAATAGATATTGATCATAAATGCATTTTCCATAGCTACTTATCCTATATAATAAAAGCCTAATATGTTAAG
>NW_005240181.1:0-244 GCF_000412655.1 Myotis brandtii
CCCTGTTTAAAAAGTTTGAGGACCCCTGTTTTAGAGACTTTTTGAATGGTCTTCAGGAGAAAAATTTAAGGTCTACAGATATAAAACCAGTTAAAACATGTTGAATTTAAGTTCAAAGTTTTAATCTTATTTCTTTTTAAATGCCTTCAAATAGTAGTGAAAAGCACTTCTAAAACAAAACAATGAATAAGTCATGTGTATTAGTAATTGCAGAGGGAAAGGATCACTTCGCTCCATTCTTAGA
>NW_005240182.1:0-244 GCF_000412655.1 Myotis brandtii
ACTTCAAAACAAATATGTCGTTTTCTTATGAAAACAGTACAATATTTATTAATTCTTGTTTCTCTCCACATTAATGAAGGAGCAGCCTATTTGACTAGAGAGAGGATGACCTGGGAATTCAGTTCAACTTGGGTCTGATCCTATTTTAACTGTCACTTATTAGCTATCACTTGGCCTCAATTTCCTAATCAACAAAATGGAGATAAAAATAATTATCTCCCAGGACACCACTGTTTGCTTAAAT
>NW_005240183.1:0-244 GCF_000412655.1 Myotis brandtii
CAGAAAGCTACTGTACAGCAAGCCTCCACTATGACCACGAGTAGACACAGAGAAACATGGAGGAAAGAAAACAGGTAGAGCCCAAGGTTGATATCAAACCAGCGCCAGAAAGTGCAATCCACCTCAGTGTGACATACCTAAGTGGTCTGGCTGCTCAGAGCACAGGCCACAGTGCACATGATGTGAAGGGTCCTTCTTTAAAAAGGGCTACTTTCCAGAGGGCAAGATGGCAAAGAGGAAGGAG
>NW_005240184.1:0-244 GCF_000412655.1 Myotis brandtii
GCCACTATTAAGTAAAATAAGGGTTACTTGAACACAAACACAGTGATCCCATGACAGTCAATCTGATAACCGAGGCAGCTGCTACGTGACTCGTGGGCAGGCCGCATGTACAGTGTGGAAACTCTGAACAAAGGGATGATTCCCATCCTGGATGGAACAGAACAGAATGGCTCAAGATTTCATTACACTACTCAGAACAGCACGCAATTAAAACTTATGAACTGTTTATTTCTGGAATTTTCCA
>NW_005240185.1:0-244 GCF_000412655.1 Myotis brandtii
CAGCCAATATTTCAAGAGATGCTCACAGCAACAAGGGAGAGGCGGGTAAGGCATACAATGTTCTTCCCATCGGGGAGATGCAAAAAGCGGAAACCTGAGAGACTAGTTGTTGAAGTCAATATCATCTTAGTTGCTCCTAACAAGGCATAGCTTTTCAGCTTCTGAGACTTTGAGGAGACATTTTATAATATGGAACAAGTGCGAAGCTCCAGACAATGAGGCACATGTTTATGAAGGGCTGAGA
>NW_005240186.1:0-244 GCF_000412655.1 Myotis brandtii
CTCAACATAAGAAGGGCCATATATACCAAACCCACGGCTAACATCCTGCTCAATGTGGGAAAACTAGAACATCTTCCTTAAGATCAGGAACCAAACAAGAATGTCCATTTTCAAAGTCCTAGCCAAGCAAATCAGACAAGAAAAAGAAGTAAAAGGCATCCAAGTTGGAAAAGAATAAAAGTGTCATTATTTGCAGATGGCATGATATATAGAAATATATAATTATAGAAAACCTTAAAAAAAA
>NW_005240187.1:0-244 GCF_000412655.1 Myotis brandtii
ACTCAGGAGGTACGTGTGGACGCGGAGCAGCGCAAAGGCCAAGCACGCAGACACCCACTCGCACAGACTCGCCCAGGTCACGCGTACATTCTAGGTTCGTGGGGGAACAGACGTAAGAGGCCGCGAGGTGCAATGACAAGATCTCCAAGAAACTGAAGTCTGACTTGGACTCACTCCATCTCTCTGGGTCTCTAAACCCTCGATAGTCCAATAACAAGATCTCTAAGCTGCCAGGTGGCTCTGA
>NW_005240188.1:0-244 GCF_000412655.1 Myotis brandtii
TTTTCCTCTCCTCATTTGTTCTCTTCTTCTACTAATAAATTCATTAGTTTCAATCACTTACTCAGGCTTATCTACTCTCTATTCTTCTTTACCAAAAATGGATGAATACATAGATAGATTAAAGAATGAGAAAATTACATATATACTCTTTTATATATTTTTTTAATTTATATACATATTTTTTCTTTCTTTTTTTTTAGTATTTTGATTTTTTACTTTTCTTCTTATACACTCATTCTCTTTC
>NW_005240189.1:0-244 GCF_000412655.1 Myotis brandtii
CTCTGTAAACAGTCAATAAAATATATTTTTTTAAAAAAGAAAAAGCCGCAGAGCACAAACTGGCTACTGCTTACTTCTTGGTTTTTGGATCAGGAGTCAGGAGGAAACCACCCCCACCGCCCCTGGAGAGATTCTGAACGTAGAATCAGAGTAGCCATCTGGCCCGGCCTGTGTGGCTCAGTGGTTGAGCATCACCCCATGCACCAAGAGGTCGCTGGTTTGATTCTCGGTCAGGGCACATGCC
>NW_005240190.1:0-244 GCF_000412655.1 Myotis brandtii
GCTCGACATATTGCAAACTCTGATTAAATGGCAGCAACAGGAACAATGATCAGTACTTTCCTGATTAACAGAGAGATGCCCAGATTCAACCAGCAGCTGCCTGAGCAAAACAATAAAACAAAAACCTCCAAAACAAAATCAAACAAAAAGAAATCCTCAAACAACAAAACAAAAACTCTCTTACAATGGAAAGGTTTTGAGTACTCAAACATTTATGTGTGTGTGTGTGTGTGTGTGTGTGTGT
>NW_005240191.1:0-244 GCF_000412655.1 Myotis brandtii
ACCCTGGGCGGGTGGCCCACGCTGTCCTCTGCCACGCAGGAGGCCTGCCTGCAGGGGAACCTGATCGCCATCTGCCTGGAGCAGCTCAACGACCCCCACCCCCTGCTGCGCCAGTGGGTGGCCATCTGCTTGGGGCGCATCTGGCAGAACTTCGACGCGGCCCGGTGGTGTGGGGTGCGGGACAGCGCCCACGAGAAGCTCTGCAGCCTCCTCTCCGACCCCATTCCCGAGGTGAGTCCCCGGG
>NW_005240192.1:0-244 GCF_000412655.1 Myotis brandtii
CCATAATGGGAAAGGGAATGAATGGAATAACCCATATCTTGTGAGGTGTCTTAGTTTTTTTAAATCTAGATATACATTTTGACCGAAATTATTTGTAAAGAAGCACAACAGCAGTGAAGAAAACTTCATCCATCGTCAAAAAATGTGTGAGTTATAAACCACAGTCGAAGTATCACTCACAATTTTTCTAAAATAGGCTTAATGTCCCAAAGGTTTTGGATTTGTGTCTACTCATAGGTAAATC
>NW_005240193.1:0-244 GCF_000412655.1 Myotis brandtii
CTTTTTGGTGGTATGTAGTCAGCATTTTATTCCTGTTATAATTTCCAAATTCAGAAATTTGAAACATATATTTTTACTGAAAAAGGCACAATTGTAAAATATTTATTTTTAAGGCAATAAAAGGCATAAATTACAAGGACAATGATGGGAAGTCCTGCTACTGCCCAAGAAGCACTGCTAAAAGATTCTTAAATTGCGAAGTTAGTTAAAGTTTTAAAATTTGGTCAAACAAATTTTACAAATG
>NW_005240194.1:0-244 GCF_000412655.1 Myotis brandtii
CTAACCGCGGGTCCTCGGTGTTGTCTGTCTGTGAAATGGGAATGATCATGCCTGGGTTGAAGGGTTGCTGTGAGAATTAAAGAGACCATAGACGGGAAGACCCTGCTGGCTCACCTGGGCATCCCCAGAGTTTAGGGTTGTGTACCTGCTTGCAGGCTGTGGAGAACACGCGTCTGCGTGTAGGTGCCGTGGGGAGCCACTGGGGGCAGTGCTGCCTTCCCCAGGAAGCGAATGAGTCCATGGA
>NW_005240195.1:0-244 GCF_000412655.1 Myotis brandtii
GGGGTGGTCCCTCAGCCCGGACTGCAACGACACAAGCATTCCGGCCTGGCCTGGCCAGAGGCCCTCCGCGGCCGGATGCAGAACTCTTGCGTCGTCACCGGGGTGTTCCCCTCACCTCCCCCCTCCCCCCTGACTGCTCCATGCCCGCTGCGCAGAGGCCCTCCACAGCCAGGGTGGAACGCTTGCCTCCTCGCCACAGCGACGAAACAAGCATTCTGCCAGGCCACTCACGCTGCCCGCTCTC
>NW_005240196.1:0-244 GCF_000412655.1 Myotis brandtii
ATTCAGTTAGTGGAAATGCACTTTCTGAGAGCTGGCGTTGTTTCTGCAAACCGAGAGTGCATTCGTGCCCCCGGTCGGGGTCACACGCTTCAAGTGGCAAAGTGGGGCCTTGCACCTTGAGGCTGCCTCAGTTGCAGGTGGAGGATGCAAGGGTGGGGGAGATGCTTGGCCAGGCCAGGCCGGCCAGCAGGGCTCGAAGCACGCCCTCCAGGCCAGGCCTGCTCCCTGCCGAGTGCTCTCTGTG
>NW_005240197.1:0-244 GCF_000412655.1 Myotis brandtii
AGAAAAAGACAGGACACTCAGCTACTGCAATTCAGGCTGACCCCCCTTCTGCCTCCTTCTGCAAAGCCCCCCCCCCCAAGATTAGAGGGTGAGTCCACCCCTCACAGGGCACGCGTGAGACTCCGATCCCTGATCCCAAATGGACGGCGTGTGTGCTGGTGCCTTTGGGGGCACGTGGGGAGGACACAGGATTGGCACTGTCCCCGCCAGCCCAGGAGAAGACTGAAGGGCCTAAGCCAGTGGT
>NW_005240198.1:0-244 GCF_000412655.1 Myotis brandtii
GGGAGGCTTTGCACGGAGGAGCCGTGCTCGGACGTGGTGGCCTGCTCCCCCTTCCAGCCACTGCCCACCTGCCTGGCATTCTCACCTGAGCCTAGGAACAGCCCGTGTCCTCAGGGGCCGCAGGAGGACGCTGCAAGCAGAGGCCTGGTTCTGAGCACAGCTGGTCTCTGCCGGTCGGAGCTCAGGCTGTGTGCCTCACCCGCCCCCGGGAGCTCAGGGCCCTCCTCAGAGACACCCCGTCCCG
>NW_005240199.1:0-244 GCF_000412655.1 Myotis brandtii
CCTACTTTTAATGCTTTACATAATAACATCTCATCCCTTGGGAGGAAAAATCTCCCAAGTGAGTCTGGTGTCACATTAATAAACTCAAGATGAGAACCTGAGGAATAGTAGAGAACTGGGGTTGGGAAGATAAACCAGCTTCTCCCTCCCTTCTGTTACCCCCCTCTTTCACCCACTGCCATGCCCAGAGCCTAGGGATGAATAAAATCAACAAAAGCTAACATTTATTGAAAATTCATTCTTT
>NW_005240200.1:0-244 GCF_000412655.1 Myotis brandtii
CAAGTTCCGTCTCAGTGACGCCCCACACCACCTCCTCCGTCCTGGTCCAGTGGCAGGTGAGCACCGGGTCTCACGGGGCCTCATAAAACATGGCACGCACCCTGCACGCACTCACTCTGCACGCACTCACTCTGCACGCACTCACCCTGCACACGCTCACCCTCCGTGCGCTCACCCTGCACGTGCTCACCCTCCACGCGCTCACTGTGCACGCGCTCACCCTCCGCGCGCTCGCCCTCCGTGC
>NW_005240201.1:0-244 GCF_000412655.1 Myotis brandtii
GGAGAGGAGAGGAGAGGAGAGGAGAGGAGAGAGAGAGGGAGAGAAGGGAAGAGCGGGGGGAGAGGGAGGGAGAGAGAGAGAGGCGGAGAGAGAGGAGGAGGGAGAGAGCTTCCTATTTGTCACTAAGGGCTTGAGACTGAAGGAAAATGCTGCCTGGGCGGGAGGTGCCGGGCTGCTGTGCAGGGCCCGGGTACAGTGCCCTCTAGTGGCAGCCCAGCGCCCTTGTCTAACGCGGGGCTGCTTT
>NW_005240202.1:0-244 GCF_000412655.1 Myotis brandtii
GCCTGGGCAGGGGACCCCCAGCTCCCCACAATCACTGGCTCCGCTCCTGCTCCCCACCATCGCTGGTTCCCCCACTGCTCCCCACCATCCCGGCTCTGCCTATGCCCAGGCCTAATGCTTCTGACCAAGGCATCAGGCCTGGGTAGGGAACCTCTTAGCTCTGATTGCAGTATCTGAGAGCTGATAGCCACTGGGCTCCTACGTATCCAAATTAACTGCCATCTTTGTTGGCGGTTAATTTGCA
>NW_005240203.1:0-244 GCF_000412655.1 Myotis brandtii
TGTCAACCTCAAAATAACTAACAGTTGTTTGGCACTTATTGGTGTCTGCATTTGACCCAGTGATGCCACTTATAGGAATATATCCTAAGAATTCCAAAACACCAGTCAGAAAGAATATATACAACCTCATGTTCATAGTAGCACTATGTTTAAAATGGCTAAGGTTTGGAAATAGCCCAAGTGCCCATCAGTAGATTGCTGGATAAAAAAATATGTGGTATAGCCCAGCTGGTGTGGCTCAGTG
>NW_005240204.1:0-244 GCF_000412655.1 Myotis brandtii
AGTAACAGTAAGCACCCTGGACATAAATGAAAAGCCTAGCGACTTGCCGTTCCTCTGCAAGACCATTATGAGCATCGATTATGCGACACGGGCAGAGAGACAGGACGCACAAGGTGACGTGCAAGCTGTGCTCTTAGCCGCCCGCTGCGCCCCGTTCTCAGGATGCGCGAGCACGCGGTCTGGTTCATAGAAAGCCACCGCGGCCAAGGCCCCGGAGCAGCGAGAACAAGGAGAAACTACCGCA
>NW_005240205.1:0-244 GCF_000412655.1 Myotis brandtii
CATAGCTGGCATGACTGTATAACTTATATTCCAAATGACACTGTCAGTTAAAGGGGGCACTGTGAGTGCATAGCCTGCTTCCATTTGCTCCCTTGTGGATGTTCCGTTCCCATCCTATGGCATCTGAGCTCCATGAGGACAGCTACTCTCTTCGCCAGGGTGTTCTCAGCACCACGGACAGCGGCCTGCATGGTGGACATGTGCAGGGGGCAGGCAGCTCTGTAGTCAACACAACTGGAGGCAG
>NW_005240206.1:0-244 GCF_000412655.1 Myotis brandtii
CTGTTTAAATAAGTATGGCTGGAAAACAATTTTTTTTCTTGATTTAAGCAAATAACTCTGGATTTTTTTTGTATAGGTGTGTGTGGGGGGGTACTTAGATTAATTTCTTTATAAAGAAAATCAAGTTCTTATGAAACAGTCAACACTGATATTTATTTTAATAAATTTTAGTCATTTAACTCTTTCTAAAAATCTAACAATATATTATAACTTTCAGAGCTCACCAAACTTTATATCATTTTGT
>NW_005240207.1:0-244 GCF_000412655.1 Myotis brandtii
GTATCCTATCTCAATTAATTTCTTCTTTCCAAACATTTATCACACACACTGAAAGAAGTACGAAATGGTGGCTAGAAGTACAGCTCTAGAATTAGATGTTCTAGGTTCACCGCTCTCCACTCCTTTCCTGCTTTGTGGCCTTGGACAGGTTGCTTAATTTGTTTATCTCTCAATTTCCTAATTTGTAAAATGGAGTAATAATAGCACTTATAAAGTTGTTTTGAAGAATTATATTAAGTCACAT
>NW_005240208.1:0-244 GCF_000412655.1 Myotis brandtii
CACCTGTGGGGTTTAGATTCTTAGGCCTGTCCTCAGTAATCCTGGGAGTCAACCAGTGAATCTGCATTTAATAAGCACAGTACATCAGTGGTTCCCAAAGTGTGGCCACCAGACCAGTAACATCCCCACCTGGGAACTTGTTAAGAGATGCAAAATTCTAGGACAGGACCCCAGACCCACTGAATCTGAAACCTGGGGTTGGGCCGACTCACTTAGTTTCAGCAAGAAGTCCAGGTGATTCTGT
>NW_005240209.1:0-244 GCF_000412655.1 Myotis brandtii
GGGCACATACCCAGGCTGTGGGTTCAATCCCCAGTCAGGGCGCATGGGTGAAGCAACTGATCCATGTTTTACTTTCACATCAATGTTTCACTCTCTCCCTCCCTCTCTTCCTCTAAGATCAGTTAAAAAATATATGTATACTAGAGGCCTGGTGCATGGGATTCGTGCACTGTAGGGGTCATGGCCTGCAGGGATCAATGCTGTGGGAGTGCCGCTTATCTCTGTCAGCTGAGCGGCTGTGGAC
>NW_005240210.1:0-244 GCF_000412655.1 Myotis brandtii
TGATTCACCCAGCACCGCGAGAAAGGGACCGGTCTTACGGAGAACGAGGAAAAGTAAGGAAACGATCATAAAGAAATCCGAACGGGGTTCAGTCCTGCCCCGCTCTTTGCCATGTGCTGTAGCTTGTTATTTCATCCATTCCTTTCAGGTTTCTTTCCACTTGTTCCTACCCTCCATTGTGGGTCATTTTACAAACAGAAACCTTAAAACTACTGGTTAACAGGATCAGTGCCTCACAATTCCT
>NW_005240211.1:0-244 GCF_000412655.1 Myotis brandtii
CCTAGGATATTGGTTGGCACTCAAAGGGTTAAGTACATTTGGCATTTCATTAATTTCACTGAATGACAGTTATATATGTGCCAGATATTCTAGTGACCACTAGTTACATTAAGACATTTTTTTAAAGGAATGGGCTTGGCAAAAATTGTTGGATGTAGTAAAACTTTTTCCCCCCTCAGTAATATGTTTATTTCTGCTCCCTTTTCAAGGGGAAATAGTGAGGCAAATATAATTTGATCATTGC
>NW_005240212.1:0-244 GCF_000412655.1 Myotis brandtii
TTCTGCTTCTCAAGGAATTCTACGAGCCAAGGCAATGCACTCGTTCTCAGCATCAGCGCTTATCGTAAGGGGAGGCAGTAGAAGTCTGCCTCAAAGGCCGTTGGGGAGATGAAATGGAATGATCACGTGAAAACACTCATAAGGTTTCCAGAACCACACGGAAGGGCCAGAAGGACACGGAGGTTCACACGGGCTGTTCGCACAGTTACTTTCCCCTTAACCTTACATTCAGGGCCTGCGTTAG
>NW_005240213.1:0-244 GCF_000412655.1 Myotis brandtii
AAAAAAAATGGCACATGACTTGCTCAAATAAGAAGCAAATGTTTTTCAAATGTTCACAACAATAGGTCAGAAGCACATCTCAGACAGGAATTATAGTAGGGACACCAAGTCCTCACTAATTATAAGTCAAATGTCATTCTTTAAAACGCGATGACAATGTGGTGATCTTGAAATAGCAATTTGATGTTCTTAGAAAATACTATATACACATATTATTTTGTAGGCTACTTCATACTCTGCAGCA
>NW_005240214.1:0-244 GCF_000412655.1 Myotis brandtii
TCTCTGTTTCCCATTTTTCCTCCTAGCTGTCTTAAACTCCCTTCCTCTTACTTTATCTTTCCTTTTCTGTTTTCTCTCTCATGCCTTTCTCCTCTTGAACTGATCATGATCCAAAACTTTTTTAATCTAAAAGTAAGTAGGTTTGTCCGTTTTTTGTGCGCCTTTTAATGGACTGTCCCCTCTGGCTCAGTGGCCTTTGGTAGAAGAAAGAGTCTCCCTGTGAGAGCTGCACTGTGCATTCCCA
>NW_005240215.1:0-244 GCF_000412655.1 Myotis brandtii
CCTCATGGGCAGGAGAGAAAGAGGTGTTAGAAAGGCAGTAACACTAAGTCCCCATCAGCTGACAAGAGAAAGGCACCAGAGCTCTTACTGAAGCTTCCGCACAAACCTCCCAGAGTGGTTTTCCAAAGTTATCCAGCGCGAAGACATTTTCTTTCATCTGAAGTCATGTATTGGCTCGCGTCACTCACTCAGTTCTGGGGGTTAGCATATGCCTCCCTTGAGGAGGGCAGAAGGCGTGATGGTG
>NW_005240216.1:0-244 GCF_000412655.1 Myotis brandtii
TCCAGTCCAAGGAAATTCAATATTATTTAATTAATTAATCATTTTTTGAGGGGGAAACTGAGGTTGAGAACTGTTATTTGGCTAAGTTCTTTCAAATAGAAGCTAAGTGGAGGAAATTTCTAGGACTTCTTAATAGTAATAAGAGTGCTCTTATCTCCTTTACTACATTGCCTCAAAACCTAGGAACAAGGTAAAGAATGATAGGTATGCCTCATATGAAATAGGATTGAAATATTAATGACTT
>NW_005240217.1:0-244 GCF_000412655.1 Myotis brandtii
GGTTTAGGAATGAGCATGGGATTAACCCAAGCCTATATAAAGTTAGGGAAGTTGACTGCAAGCCTCTCAGTTCCTTCCTATTTAAAAGAAAGACATAAGCCCAGTCAGTGTGGTTCAGGAGGTGGAGCCCATTGCCCCATTCACCAAGAGATCGCTGGTGACATCCCGGGGCAGGGCAGATGCCAGGGTGGCAGGCTTGATCCCCAGGAGTGGGTGTGTAGGAGGCAGCCCATGGATGTGATGG
>NW_005240218.1:0-244 GCF_000412655.1 Myotis brandtii
TAGAGGCCCGGTGCACAGAATTTGTGCACTGGTGGGGTGTGTGGTCTGCAGGGATTGGCCTGTTGTGGTAGCACCGCCCTTCCCGGTCAGCTGAGCAGTTGTGGACCCGCCCTCTGAGTGACTGCTCCCGCTGTGAGAGCGCCACTCATCCTGGTCAGCTGAGTGCCACTCCCACTTTGGGAGTGCACTAACCACCGGGGGCAGTTTCTGCTTTGAGCGTCTGCCTCCTGGTGGTCAGTGCACG
>NW_005240219.1:0-244 GCF_000412655.1 Myotis brandtii
ACAGAAAATAGAAATAATTTGGCCTCTGTAATCTGCTATCTGGACGCTACAGTTTACTGTCCAAATGGAACTTTAAGACACTTCGCTTTGTTTGAGTGCATTGCTCAGTAAAAGATAACTGTGTACATCCTGTGGGTGTTTTATTTATTATTAAAGGTGAATAGTAAATATATTATTCTAAAAATATATTGCATCTAAGACATCAAAATAGAAGCAGATACAAGGTTTTTAAAGCTGATCTTTA
>NW_005240220.1:0-244 GCF_000412655.1 Myotis brandtii
TGCTCTTGACAGTCATATCCCTATGCATATTTTAATATAAAATCATTGCCACTGAACCCAAGATTTCATATATGGTAGGATGGCTCTTCCTTTCTTTCAGCATTCATGATGACTCTGCTTTGCCAAAACTATTATCAAACAAAAAACATTTATTCTCATTTTCACTTTGTTAAGAAAATGGCATTGTATCAAAAACATGTCTTACTGTAGCAATGACAGTAAGAATATTTCAAAATTTAAGTAG
>NW_005240221.1:0-244 GCF_000412655.1 Myotis brandtii
AACGTATTTCTCCAATGATGTATTTGATAAAAATCAGTTTTCAAAACAGTCCCACCTAAATTAGATTACATTTAAAAACTAACTTTATACACAAATAATTAAGGAAGTTTCAGAATAATTTTTTCCAGATAAATAAATTTTAAATTTTATATATATTCAGTTTTATAAATGAAAAAAAAATTACTAAAATTGAAAGATACTAGTCACTGAAGAAATAAAAAGCACAAAATTTACCAAAATCTCT
>NW_005240222.1:0-244 GCF_000412655.1 Myotis brandtii
GAGCTTATTTCTAAATATGGGATTTGATTCATGATCCAAAATTGCACTGATAATTTCCATTTAAAAATTTCTTGAATTAATTGAAATAATTATAAACAGAAAGATACCACGTGTCCATTCATGAGGAAAACACAAATCATGTGAATGAGGCCATTTTCTTAGAGATTTACTGTTTCACAAATTAATTTTTCTTTATCAACAAATAGCCATAAATCGATTTTTAATCAGTATTTATATTCAAACT
>NW_005240223.1:0-244 GCF_000412655.1 Myotis brandtii
TGTGCATGTGCGTGTGTGTGGTCGCAGCCTGGAGAAGGGCCCAGGACTGCAGAGACAGGCTCATGGGCGGTCGGTTCACCCTTAGGGAACGTGGAGTCACTGGGATGCATGTGGGTCTATGACTCTATGTAATCCTCAGGCCATGTTCCAGTCCCATTCTAGCGCAGCAACAGCGAATGTGCTACAGCAGAAGGCATGACGAGCCCATCAGCCAGGCTTCATGTCACAAACACACACCTGCTGT
>NW_005240224.1:0-244 GCF_000412655.1 Myotis brandtii
CGCTCTATCCACTGAGCCAAACTGGTCAGGGCTTATTGCCATTCTTGAAAGGACTCTCCCACCTTCCCTTGAGCTCCCCCCTCTCCTTGAATCAATTCCAAGTTTCTCTCTGTAAGCCTGAGTTCTCAGGCATCACTTCCCTGTAGGTTTCTTTATTTAATGCACTGCCCATTCCCAGGGAAGCAGCATTTTACAGGGGACTTATAGTGATGGGATGTCAAAGAGGGTTGAATACGTGAGGAGA
>NW_005240225.1:0-244 GCF_000412655.1 Myotis brandtii
AATTTCGTGCACCGGGCCTCTAGTAAGTAAATAAACAATGCCACTTTTGGTAACTCTCAACAGCTTTTTGGTGTCCCAGTATTTAGATGGATTCCCATGTTCCCTTCAACGCTCGGAGCCTCTGACACCTTCCTGGCCCTTGAAATGAAAATGGAAAGGTTCTTAGGGTTAAGAAGTCAGCAAGCGTTAGGCTCTCACTCCCCGAATCCTTTAGCAGCTTTCCGCAATCAGGGCTTTCCCAAAC
>NW_005240226.1:0-244 GCF_000412655.1 Myotis brandtii
CTCAGTTTCTTCATCTGTGAAATGGAATCAGTAACCTATCCCAGAGAGGCGTTGCAGGCATGGAGTGAGATGATTACTGTAAAGTGCCTGGCACGTAGTCAGGACTCAATGCACCTTCCCTTCATTGAAACCTTCCTTAGGGGTTGAGTGTCTCATCTGTTGACACATACCCATGAATCGCCTACTCCGAGTGAGGCTTGGTCCTGACCCCAGTGGTCACCACAGTTAGTCCTCAGGCAGCTCA
>NW_005240227.1:0-244 GCF_000412655.1 Myotis brandtii
AAAAAAAAAACCAACACTGCTCTTTAATAATCAATTTTATCCTTTCCAAATCTTAAAGGGTCATCCCTTCAAGTTGAAGGCTGATTTTGTGTATTATTTGGATTAGTCTCTTTAACTTACACCAATGTTCTGTTACCTCATGTATTATGTACACACAGTATTGTGCTGGTGTTTTTTTGACATCTGTATGTACATGGAGATTTTCCTTTTCTGAACTAGGATACCGTAGCTCCTATGACTTATT
>NW_005240228.1:0-244 GCF_000412655.1 Myotis brandtii
AGGATTGGGCCTGTGGGCCTTAGTTGGCTGACCCCTGCCTTACACTCCCTCAGCACCACTACAAGGGACTCTGATTCCCTTACTTTCCTTAGTGGCTGATCGATCCCATTCAGATCTGTCCATGGTCAGTTCCACCACCTGGGGCCTGCACTTACTGACACTGCCCTTGGATGCTACCTAGGCCCCACCATTTTAATTTTAAAATGTTAAACTCCATGTAGATTTAACTTATCTATGCATGGGC
>NW_005240229.1:0-244 GCF_000412655.1 Myotis brandtii
TTTTCCCCCCATCTTTCCTGGATTTTCTACCCAAACCCCATTGCAGGAGTTTGTCGGGCACCCACTGTCCGCCCAGACAGCAAGGTGTCGCATCTACAGTGAAGAAAGAGATGCAGACATGTCCTCACAGGGCTCACAGGTGGACAAGAAAGACAATGAATGAGCAGTTTCCATAAAGTGTGTGGAGGCCCAGGAACCTGAGAGTGGTTAAGAGCTTGTCCCAAAATTGTCCAGTCACTAGTGG
>NW_005240230.1:0-244 GCF_000412655.1 Myotis brandtii
TGATGGAGCGAGAACAATGTGGAGGTGTGAGGGCCTGGGGCCGGTGGAGCGTAATGGGTGAAGCCAGAGCCTGGCCTGGTGGTCTGCCTGGTGCCAAAATGTATGCTTAGCCCATCCTCTGCTCGGCGGTGCTGGTTGGACCAGGCGACCTCTAAGCACCTTTCCAATGCTAAGAATCTATGGTAAAATGAAAGTGGCAGCTGATATTTTTAGTAGGAGTCAAGTTATGCCTGGACCATCCTAT
>NW_005240231.1:0-244 GCF_000412655.1 Myotis brandtii
GGGTGATTTCTCCTTTTCTTTGACTTGGGATTTGTTTCTTTGTCTCCCCATTTTTACTGTTTGTGTTTATTTATATGTGTTAGATCAAACTGCTAATTCTCCCAGACTTTGTGGAGTGGCCTTATGTAGTTGATGTTCTGTGAGACACAGTGGTGTAATTTCTTAGGTCTCCTGAGCTGAGAGCTTTAGGAAAGCCCCTTAGTTGAGTTATTTGGGTTCTCCTGTTGTAGTTGGGTCTTAAATG
>NW_005240232.1:0-244 GCF_000412655.1 Myotis brandtii
GGATGAATTGTGACTTAATTCTTTGTTTTCAAGGTAAGTACTCCTGCCTTACAATGGAGAGAGTGAATTGATGTTTGGATAACATACATGGCAGGTAGCAGAGAATGAGAGTGAAAAACATGTGCCTGGCCCGACATGCCAAACTCTACTTCTACCATTCACTTGAGCAACTCCTCAAACCCCCTGTGCCTCAGTTTACTCATTGTGAAACAGGAATGACAACAACCCCATCACCATCACAGGG
>NW_005240233.1:0-244 GCF_000412655.1 Myotis brandtii
CACATTACGCAATACTATCTCAGAGTCTTCAATCTACCGAAGATGCAACTGCCAAAATGTTACTATTTTTGCATGCCTTCAGGTATAGAGAAAAGCCCTTGGGGACATTCTCATTTCCAAAACTACACACCAGGTTAGCTAACTCAGGTTAAACCTAATATGATGATTTCCTTCAGGTAATTATTAGGGGCTTCTGTATCCTGAATAAGTAATGACACAATGCAACACTTTTAAAACTGGAGTT
>NW_005240234.1:0-244 GCF_000412655.1 Myotis brandtii
ATTATCACTAGAGGGCGCCTTTAGACAAACTATCCTTAGTTTTTCTACTCTACATAGAGCCATACATATTAAATAGGCAAAGATTAACATAGGGGTGAGGGCCAGTATAATTGACAAAGTGATCCACAGGAGGAGGGTGTGGGAAAGACAGAAAGGCAGATGCCACCTCCAACGCCTTGATAACAATGTTATAAACAATGGCCTCTGGAGCTGTTTTTGGTCATTTGATCACCAGCCAGGCTAT
>NW_005240235.1:0-244 GCF_000412655.1 Myotis brandtii
GGGAGGCCACTGTAATAACTCCCGAGCAAGCGGATGGCAGCCTGAGCGAGGGAGACAGAGAAGTGAAAGGAGTGGAGAGAGAGCTGGGCTCGGGAGGCCTGCCCAGAACCACAGCTCTGGGGGAGGGTAGGCTCCTGGAGTGAAGGGCTATGATGATTGTCAGGACCTCGGTAATGTCCTGGGTGGGGAACTGTAGGCAACGCGACTGTTATACGCTGCACTAGAGGCCCAGTGCACGAAATTC
>NW_005240236.1:0-244 GCF_000412655.1 Myotis brandtii
TGGACGAGCTGCTGACCAGGGTGGACGAGTTCGTGGGCATGCTGGACATGCTGCGCGGCGACTCGTCCCACGTGGTCAGCGAGGGCGTGCCGCGCATCCACGCCAAGGCCACGGAGATGCGGCAGGTGTACGGCAAGATCGACCGGCTGGAGGCCTTCGTGGGCATGATCGGCGCCAGCGTGGCCCGGATGGAGGAGCAGGTCGCCAGGGCGGAGGCGGAGCTGGGCTCCTTCCCCAGCACCTT
>NW_005240237.1:0-244 GCF_000412655.1 Myotis brandtii
ATATATAAAGAGGTAATATGCAAATTAGCCAGGACGCTATAACAGTCACGACCAGCTCAGGAGGAGGCTGCGAGCATAGATGGGCGGGAGGCGACTGCATGCGTGTTGAGGCAAGTCATGGCTGGAGCAGGCCCAGAGCGGAGACACACACAGGGGGGCCCGCCAGCCACGGCACATGAGCTGCAGAAGAAACACCTTTTCTGTCCACTCATTGGCTAAGCTCCCTGTACGCCACTTGCAGTGT
>NW_005240238.1:0-244 GCF_000412655.1 Myotis brandtii
ACAAATCATCACAATATATTTGATCAAATAACTCATTGTATTTCAGTGTATTTGTGGGCTAGTTGTGATGTCACTGTGTGTGTGTGTGTGTATGTGTGTGTGTGTATAACATAATTTTTACTCCTATTGATGCTTAGAATTTAGTGTAAAAAGATTCAAATACCCTTGGAAAGACTACATAAATCACCAACGCTGGCAGAACTTTAGAACTTTCCCATTAAAAATAACTAACATTATAAAAAAA
>NW_005240239.1:0-244 GCF_000412655.1 Myotis brandtii
CCACCCTGCTGGCCCACTGAGAACCACATTCCTCCCCAAGAGGAGCATCTTGAGTGAGACAAACACTGTCTTAGACTGGATCATTGGCGCCCCTACAATAACACTTGAGTGTTATCACTTCCCTTCAAGATGCCCAGAACTGAGCAGGGCTCCAAAGGGTGATGAACAAGCAAAGTTTGGGCAGTTATATGCTGGGGCCAGGGGACCCTCTTTGGAAAGTTTGGGGTCTTTCTGCTGCTACATT
>NW_005240240.1:0-244 GCF_000412655.1 Myotis brandtii
ACTAGATGAAGAAAAATTTCAATAGCATTGCTTATTCAAGGACATTTTTCCATTGCAATATAATATTTTTTTTCTGATATCAAAATTCTTACAAGAGAAAAAATTTTATTTTAATTTAGCCAACATTTTATGAGTACCCGTGATAGGTCTTTAACATTGTGATAAGGGGTAGAATCCATTGAATTGAAAGTAGAACTATGATAACTCATAGAGGCCTTTCCTCAAGACTCAAGGTCAAGGAAGA
>NW_005240241.1:0-244 GCF_000412655.1 Myotis brandtii
GCTTGCAGACCCCCAGCCCATGTCAATGACCACACTCAGGCCTGGCTTGCCCAGGGTCCTCAACCTCTGCCCACTAGTTTCCTTGGAATGCTTCTTTTCATGGATCTGCCCTGACTAAAACTTAAAGCAAGTAGATTGGTTTATCAGGGTAGCCTTTCAAATTAAGAATGAAATCACTTGTTAGGGGGCCTAGTAGGAATCCCAAGCCTTTTTTTCTCACAAAGGATGATTTTTCATTATAAAA
>NW_005240242.1:0-244 GCF_000412655.1 Myotis brandtii
GCAATATGGGCATCATATGGAGCCAGCGATGGGACACCTTGCATTCCTCCTGCCGATGGGCAGGCCTGGCTCTGCTGAGCTAAGATGGGGCTGTGAATCTGATTTGTGGTGATAACAATAACGACAGCAACAATGCTACTATTACTCATGCCTGTGCTTATTGACTGTGTACTGTGAGCCAGGAACTGTATTGCTTCATTTACAGCAACTTTATGAGGGAAGCTTATTACCCCCATTTTCCAAG
>NW_005240243.1:0-244 GCF_000412655.1 Myotis brandtii
ATTACTTCAGAGGTTTGCTCATTTGTTTACTTATTTGTTTATTTATTTATTTAACCTTTCATTTTAAAATGTAAAACAGTTCTATTGAAATGTTGTATATAAATACTACACATATTTAATGTATACAATTTCATGTGTTTGGACATACACGAACAACTGTAGTACCACTCACACAATCAATGTCATAGAGATACGCAACACCTCCCGGAGTCTGTGTCCCTCTTCCTGTGTGCATGTGTAATGA
>NW_005240244.1:0-244 GCF_000412655.1 Myotis brandtii
TCAGTGTCTCCATCTGTACAGAAACAGTGCGTGAACCCAAGGTTCCTCCCCGCTCTATCAGTCAGACCACGCCCCCCAAACCCGGCCAACACGCCTGGTTCTGGTGATCCCCGAGCCTCGGACAAGCCCTCTAACAACCTTCGGCGACCTCCCTGACCCTCTCCTCTAACACCTGATCGGAGGCCTGGAGTGGTGTCTGGGGTGAGAAGGGGAGACAGGGCCGTCCTGTGTGATAGCTATAAGA
>NW_005240245.1:0-244 GCF_000412655.1 Myotis brandtii
GACAGTTTTAATTTCCTTCAAAAAGCAGGAGAAGGCTTGGGGGGAAGAGGGGAGGAGAGGGCAATGGGGAAAAAGGGACATATGTAATACTTTCAAAAATAATGATTTATATAAAAATAAATAAATAAGTAAGTAAGTAAGTAAGTAAATGACAGGAGAGCAGGACGCCACCATTTTGAAATCTGGATTCAAACCACTCACCCTTTTAGTCACAAAATCATAAAAATAAACAATAGACACAAGT
>NW_005240246.1:0-244 GCF_000412655.1 Myotis brandtii
TGGGACCCCCAGGTGACATTTGCTGTAGGTTATCTTACTAGCTGCCATTGATCAGTTTAGAGGTGCTTGCTGTGTGGGTGTAGATTTACATGGATTTATCCTGCTCAGGGTTTACCAGGTATTGTGCTTCCTAAATCCGAAGAGTCCTGCCTTCCTTAGCCACTATATCTGAATTCTCCATTTAAGTCTTTTCTCGTCTTTCAGTAGTTTTGTCAACCAACTGGTTTCATTGTTTCTTCTCCTT
>NW_005240247.1:0-244 GCF_000412655.1 Myotis brandtii
AAAAAAAATCAGAATTAGTTATTACTGAATAAAGAACATAATCTAGGTATTGGGTTTAGTGTGAAAGTTAAATGAATACATTTTAAAATAAATTGTAGTAATACATATAAATATTATTTTAATAAGCATAGTGAGTCTACGTATGTGATCTATATCATGAAGAACTATGTTATGTTATGCTTGTTTCTGTATTGTCTCATGTAATATATTATAAAGCTACAGTAATTAAAACAGTATGATACTG
>NW_005240248.1:0-244 GCF_000412655.1 Myotis brandtii
TGGAATTTTATCCAGGGGCTGCAGGGTGAGAAATGCTATTCCAGAAGGAGGTCAGGGACAGGTCAGGGATGGGTCAGGGACGGGTCAGGGACAGGTCAGAGTCGGGTCAGGGATGGGTCAGGGTCAGGTCAGGGATGGGTCAGGGACAGGTCAGGGTCAGGTCAGGGACAGGTCAGGGACGGATCAGGGACAGGTCAGGTCTGGTAGGAGCAAGAGGCATCGGGGGGGATTTTTCTGCTTTGCT
>NW_005240249.1:0-244 GCF_000412655.1 Myotis brandtii
GGTGGGCAAACCTCTACCTGCTGTTTGGCTCTCTCCACAGGCCTTGTACTCTATTGTGTTATGCCATTGGATCCTGACTTTCTTGGGACCCTAGGGCCTTGGTTGTATCTGGTTTATTTTTGTTTTATTTTCTTCTTTTGAGCCTATATAGGCTACCAGCTACCTTATGCTTATATTTTTAAAAAATATTTCACATGAAGGTATTAGTTATATCATAATCAGAAGCAAATGGTATTTATTGAAT
>NW_005240250.1:0-244 GCF_000412655.1 Myotis brandtii
AAGTTTCTGGTCTCCATGCCTAGAAGTAGTACAAATCCAAACTGGAGAAGGAGCCAAACGGACAAAACTAACGAGAAATTCATTAAATCACCAAGTCTAATGACACTCAGGGGCCAGCAGCATCCTGCCTCCTCCAAAGGCTCAGGATTCGGCTAAAGGAAAAAACGGGGCGGGGGTCGGTGTCACCAGGAGGAGGACGCCAGGCTGCCCAGGGGGTGAGGCTGGGTGCGCGTCGGAGGAGGAG
>NW_005240251.1:0-244 GCF_000412655.1 Myotis brandtii
TACTTAACCTGTCGGAAGAAGGCATTCACTATCAAGCTGTGTCAGAGAATATGGACTCGGTGTATTCAGACCTTCTGATTTTTCAAGAGAAGGTAGAAATATGTACATGTTTAAAATTCCCAGAATTTTAAAGTTAGTAATGAGTTCAAATATTAGCAAAACACTACAAGAAAAAATGTCAGTGGGCCTAATTCAACCAAAGGTCATCATTTTACAAAGTAAGTTTTTTATAAAAAAAAAAAAC
>NW_005240252.1:0-244 GCF_000412655.1 Myotis brandtii
CTCAGAGCAGAGTAGTGACCACTGGCCTGGGCATCCAAGGAGCTGGCTGCAGTCCTGTCTTATTCTTAGTCAGCCTTGAGGAAGACATCCCCCTTGCCCAACTACTAACGATGGAGGTGGTGATGTGATGTTCATCACAACCAATCTACTCATGTACTTCACTTCTGAGTCGCTCAGCAAGCATTTACTGAATACAAGTGACCTGAGCGACTGTGTGGTTTCCTAGTTAAGGACATCACTCCTT
>NW_005240253.1:0-244 GCF_000412655.1 Myotis brandtii
ATGGGGTTGGCACAGCTGTTGACACAGGACAGGAGAAATGCCACCAAGTAACTAGGAACCAAGGCATCCCTATCTTTTTGAAACCAGATTAAGAGGAACCAGTGGATGCCGAAGGGCAGTCCGCAGAGGAGGAAGACCAGCCCTGTGAGCACGATGGTCGCGTAGAGCCTTGTCAAGGGAACCCGGTTGGAGCTACACAGCAGTCTAGTCATCAGGGCCAGGCTGGACCCAGTGAGAAGCACAA
>NW_005240254.1:0-244 GCF_000412655.1 Myotis brandtii
GGCTCAGCTCTTATGCTTCGGAAGCGTCACTGTCCACACTAACACCTTTTCACTGTGGAAAATACGAAGTTTCCTATTGTGCTGTGATATAAGAGATGGGTATTAAATTGAGATACAGAATTTTACATTTCTAAGTGGCTTAGCCAAAACGCCCTGAGACCTAGACGTGGTAAATGACTTTCCAAGGCATACCCGGGGTAACACTAGAATTGAAACCTGCCTCCTTATTTCTTAGTTTCCTGCT
>NW_005240255.1:0-244 GCF_000412655.1 Myotis brandtii
CTCTGTAAATTGAACACATAAAATTCTCTCAGTATTTTCCCATTCAAATGAGTTCAAAAACCTATTTTCTATTGGATTGCTTCTCAGAGATACATTCACATTCATCAATATTCTTTCCAAGTGCTATGTCCAGAAAAACAAAATATTCCTAATGTGCTCTAACCAGCACTAGCCATCCCCCTTCTTTCTGAAACTCTCCATCCTTCTGAAAAGCTAACCACTAAGGTGCTTGTTGCTCTAGATC
>NW_005240256.1:0-244 GCF_000412655.1 Myotis brandtii
GGTGGTGGTGATAATGCATATGGTGTCAGGTACTGTGAGATAGTGGGGACAGGCTACATGGAGGAGCTGGCATTTAAAACACACCATGTTGGAAATTGTGGCAGAGGGTAGATTACAGGCTTAAGGAATAGGGTAAGGAAGTCCATGGAAGTGAGGCAGTGCATAGAGGCTTGGAGACCATTCTAAGAAATTTGGACATGTTGGTCATGAAGAATTTTGAGGAGGGCAGTTCATGACATAACCT
>NW_005240257.1:0-244 GCF_000412655.1 Myotis brandtii
GGGGTGGGGGTTGGGGGTGACCAGGCATCTCTCCATGGTGAGTCCAGCTGGGTAAGCAAGGTACCTGGGCCTCTCCTGTGGGGGTCAGGGCTCTGAGAGCTCCAAGAGGCTGAGCCCCATGAGCAAGTGCTGACCAGAACTCTGCCTCACATTTGCCAAAGGAAGTCACATGACCAAGCCCAGTGTCAGTGTGGGCGGGAAGCAGATGTGAATTCTGAGAGGCATGTCCACTGGGGGCCACCAG
>NW_005240258.1:0-244 GCF_000412655.1 Myotis brandtii
GCTGTATTACCAGAGACCCCTTCAGGGCACAAGCTGGGATGTGGCAGCCAGGTCTCGGATTGGAGCCCTCTGCTGTTGCCTCCACATGCTGCGGGGGCATCCTGCCAGGCGCTCCACCCAGAAAGAAGAGGGTCCTTTGCCTCCAAATGGGCAACAGACTCAGGCCCACGGGTATAGAGAGGACCCTGAGCCGGCTCCCAATGGGACGAGGCAGCAGGTGCTGGAGCCCAGGCTCAAGTGGAGG
>NW_005240259.1:0-244 GCF_000412655.1 Myotis brandtii
TGTGTGCGTGTGTGTGCATGCATGTAGTTCAATGCAATGCTATCACATGGGCAGTCCTGTTTGACTTTGAGAGAGTGTATGTCATGTCGCCACCTCCTCAAGGCCTGATATACACAGTAGGTCTCAGTAAATGTCTGTGGCCTGCAAGCATTACTGGACAAACGGACCAATGCATGCAGCAGCTGAGGCAGGAGTCCTGCAAGGGTTGAGTGCGTGAAGAGGTGAGCGCACGGTCTCTGGAACG
>NW_005240260.1:0-244 GCF_000412655.1 Myotis brandtii
AGAGAGAGAAATGTCCTTTAGGGATGATGATGAAAAGTATGAGAGTATTCACATCAAGATTGCTCTGTCAAAACTTGCAACAAAGCCAATTCTTAGACAAGAGATTTTAACAGGTACCAAAGAAATGCATTCAAAATTAGTGCAAAAATGTCACAATACATGTAAGTCAAATCATTATACTGTTAACCCTATCCTGTATGTCAACTGTCTCTCAATAAAACTGGGGAAGGGGATTAGTGAAAGA
>NW_005240261.1:0-244 GCF_000412655.1 Myotis brandtii
CAACACCCAGTCAGGGCATGCTCTTGGGTTGTGGGTTGGACCTTAGATTCTAGGCCCGCGTCAGACTCAGGGGTGGGGGGGTCGGGGGGATGCAAACAATAAAGGTGTCTCCCTCACTTTGGTCTTTCATTCTCTCCCTCTCTGCCCCTCCTACCCTCCCTCCCTCTCTCCCTCCCTCCCTTCTTCCCTTCCACTCTCTTTTTTAAAAAATATATTTTATTGGTTTTTAACAGAGAGGAAGGGA
>NW_005240262.1:0-244 GCF_000412655.1 Myotis brandtii
GGGCATGGCCAGCCTGCAAATGGCCATCAGCCCCTCGTCCAGGCCAGCCACACCCCCCAGTGGGGAGCCCCCCCACACTGATGGGGGTGTGGTAAGCCTGCAAACGGCCCTCAGCCCCTTACCCAGACCAACCACAACCCCCAAGGGGACCCCCCACCCTGATCCAAGACCCCCTTCAGGGAAGACCAGCCAGCCCTCACCCATGAACGAGGCCTCTATCTATACTAATAAAAGGGTAATATGC
>NW_005240263.1:0-244 GCF_000412655.1 Myotis brandtii
GCCTCTGTAACTTGTTTCCTGAGTCCATTTCTTCTACCGCTCACTTCTACCTCTGTGACCTTCTAAATAAACATTCTCTTACAGTTTGAGTCTTGATACTGAATTCTTTCCTAGCCAGAACTCCAGTACCAAGGTTGCTGAAACCAGGTCTAGCCTGACCCCACTGGGCTAGCACCTGGGGTCTTTCTCGCTACCACCAACACTATTGCAAATGATGAAAACACACACCAAAGACAAATGCTTC
>NW_005240264.1:0-244 GCF_000412655.1 Myotis brandtii
TCCTTCATTGCAAGTATGGAGAGGGTAGAGTACATGCTTTCTCTCCATCAATATCTCTTAATCCTTTGACCAGAAACCCAGTTTATTCAAAAAATCCTTTGTTGGAAGGGTTCATGAGAAGTCTTTTTATTCCAGAAGTCACACAAAATTTCCTGTTCAATTTCAATGGCCATGAACTTGGTCATATGCCCATCTCTTAACCAATTACAGGAATAAAAAACAACAATATTTAATATGATGGATT
>NW_005240265.1:0-244 GCF_000412655.1 Myotis brandtii
CCCTCTAGGTTCATCCATGTTGTTGCAAATGGCAAGGTTTCATCTTTGTGGTGGTAGAGTAATATTTCATTGAAAAGATGTTCACCATTCCTAATTATTATGGAAATGCAAACCAAAACCACAATGCGATATCACCGCACATCTGTCAGAATGGTTGTTTTAAAAAAAGCCAAGGGATACATGTTAGCGAGGATGTGGAGAAAAGGGAGCCCTCATGCACGCTTGGCAGGAATGCTGATTGGTG
>NW_005240266.1:0-244 GCF_000412655.1 Myotis brandtii
TTGGACCCAGGTACACCTCTGCCATCGGGACCTGGGCAGAGCTTGGGGGTCCCACGCAGAGAGAAGGCCCAGGGACAGACTCCAGGGATCCCTGGGGAATGCCACCCCCTCCTGTGCACAGCCTCGTGGTGTATGTACTCAGCCTGGGGCTGAGTTTGGGGTCATTTCTCCAGGCCAAACAGTCAAGCTGTCCTTTCCTCATGACCTCTGTCTGGGGTCAAAGCTGGCAGAGCCACACCACTCC
>NW_005240267.1:0-244 GCF_000412655.1 Myotis brandtii
TGTGGAATGTGACTTGCTTGAGGGTACATACCTACTACGCTAAAGAGCCAAGCCCAGGACCTTTGTCTTCAGATTCTTAGTTTCTTGATCTTTCCATTTTAATATGTACTTTCTCTTTTTTAAAAAAGCAAAAATGTGGAAATTATTATATGTTGTTACAAACTCCACACATGGGGAGGGGGCCCAAGAATGGGTTGACCTTCATATGTACTTTCTTGAGAAGAGCCTCCTTAGGAAAGAATAA
>NW_005240268.1:0-244 GCF_000412655.1 Myotis brandtii
TTTTAAAAATTCTTGCGGCACACCGGTTGAAAATCGCCACCTTATAAGAAAGGGACTGGGCTACACTCAGACTCACGTGCTTGGCATTGGAGGCTCCCGGAGTCTGTGTCAGGCCAGGTTCTCAAACGTGCCTGCACTTTCCACCT
Organism: Myotis brandtii; assembly: GCF_000412655.1. Lineage (NCBI taxonomy): Eukaryota > Metazoa > Chordata > Mammalia > Chiroptera > Vespertilionidae > Myotis > Myotis brandtii. Next base: position 147 of record NW_005240268.1, read on the forward strand.
CCATATCTCCTCCTTGGAGGGCCCATTTCCCCAGCTCTCCCTGTCCAAACCCGACTCAGCTTTGTGATACCTCCCAGTTTCTCCAAGTCTTCATTTTA
>NW_005240269.1:0-244 GCF_000412655.1 Myotis brandtii
CGTGGGCTACTTCCTGTTCGGCCTCGCCAACCAGGAGAGGGCCCGGGAGCTGGAGGCCACCTTCGGCTGCCGCGTGTCCCTGGACGTCAGGCAGGAGCTGCTGAGAGTGATGCGCAGCAGGGACTGGCCCTTCTCCTCCAGGGCGGACACCCGGGAGCTGATGCGCTGCCTCTATGAGTCTCAAGAGGAGGCGCTGGTGAGGGAGGCCCTGGCGCCCATCACGGAGCTGGCCCTGCACCTGCAG
>NW_005240270.1:0-244 GCF_000412655.1 Myotis brandtii
AAACAAATTTTCTGTGACAAGGCAGCTGTTGTGTGCTTATTAATGGAGCTATGATCTCGTCGGTACTCTCTGCAGAGAAAAAGTCTACTTTGCTTTCATGGGGCCATTAAATATGTATCACCACTAGCAGCAATCTTTGTTGTTAATCTTTTTTTCCTTAATGCATGGACAGATTAATTTTAAAAAGTTTGCTTTAGCTTTCAATGTTTGGTATCAGTTTAATTTTATCTAAAATTGAAAATAA
>NW_005240271.1:0-244 GCF_000412655.1 Myotis brandtii
TGCAGTGCAACCTGGGAACACATCGATGAGAAGGTGCCGAGGGGAGGAAGCCAAGGCCAGGAATGGGGAGCCGGTCAGATGGCAGAGGTGCCATCAGCTCCCGGGAGTTGGTGTCTGAGGGTGATGGTGAACTGGGATGTCATAGGGATCCAAAATAATGATGACGCTGATGCGACACCAGCACTCATTAAACTCTTCCTACATACGCATGTCATCACATTTATCTTTACAACCACCCTCCAAC
>NW_005240272.1:0-244 GCF_000412655.1 Myotis brandtii
TAAAAATATTTTATAAACATGTTCCTGTCAGCATTAGTTTCTAGAAACAGGCTGGAAGTCATATCTCTATGGTACTGATTGTGGGAAAGTTAGAGAGAGGGCAGGATGTACCCAGGAATAGCATACCTAAAGGGGGGCATGGCAGTTGCGGAACCCCGGGCAGCTGTGGGGGGTGCCCCAGGAGGGGGAGGAGCCTGCCCTGGTCATTGGGGGACAGAGACAGAAATATCCCACAGTGCAGTAT
>NW_005240273.1:0-244 GCF_000412655.1 Myotis brandtii
TGGGTGCTGAGTGCGCTGATGATGGAGATCCTTCCTGTGGACCCTAGGAAGCCCTGGGGCGGGGAGCGGAAGGAACTGAGGCTGCACCCCCTGCCTCAGCACCAGGGCCGGGGGACCTGAGGCTGTGACCCTGGCCCTGAGGCCAGGCTGGGGAACCTGAGGGGCTGGGGAACCTGAGGCCATGCCCCCAACCCTGGCACCGGGAAGTGAGGCTGCGTCCCCTGCCTGGTGGGGCTTGACAGGG
>NW_005240274.1:0-244 GCF_000412655.1 Myotis brandtii
ACCCAGGCAGCCCCCTCCCGCACCCCCAGGGCAGAGATCAGTCCAGACGCCGGAGCCCGCGGTGGGCAGGGTGCACTGGGGTGGCCCAGCCTGGAGCACGGACTGCTGGGAAGCAGCCTCTGACCTGCGCGGGTTTGTTGAGACACCCTCCCGCCAAAGGCCAAGCCGCGGGCTTCTCCTCCAGTTCGCAGAGAGCGCTGGCTCGTACCTTCCGTGGGCAGAAGACTGTATCAGAGTGGGGCCT
>NW_005240275.1:0-244 GCF_000412655.1 Myotis brandtii
TTTAAAGTAACAGTAATACAAACAAACAAAATTATGTTGAGAATCCACTGGAGTAGCTCATCTCTAAGGTGCCTACTGATCCCTTCAATCTATAAGACATTTAGGGCAGGCTGGTCCTGAAGTTGCATGTCTGATCACACCAGGTAGGCCTGACCTGTCTAGGGTTAATCCCATTGGTGAAGGTTCCCACCACAGAAATTCTGGGAAAAGCCCCTCCTTCCCTTACAGGTCCTCTAGGCCATAA
>NW_005240276.1:0-244 GCF_000412655.1 Myotis brandtii
ATTAAATATATGTACATTTTGCAAAGTGGTCACCACAATAAATCTAATTAACATCCATTACCACAGATAACTATAAAATTTTTATTCTTGTGATCAGAAATTTTAATATCTACATTCTTAGCAACTTTCAAATATCCAATACAGTTTTATTAACTGTAGTCACCATTCTGCATCATTACATCCCCATGACATTTATTTTAAAACTGGAAGTTTGTATCCTTTGACCAGCTTCTCCTGTTTTGCC
>NW_005240277.1:0-244 GCF_000412655.1 Myotis brandtii
CCCTTCCTGAGGCCCAAGGAAAAACCAAGTTAGTTGGAGTGATGACCTTTAATTTCTTACAGTGTAATTTCCTTCATACATTACCCCAATGCTTTGGCAAAGAAATGTGTATTGTAAAAGTTGAATGAATAGACCTTTTGGCTACATGATAAATAATTGTTAAAAGTCACAATTTATCCCAAGCTAAGAGTGAAACAGAACATCACCAACATAGAATGAATACTTGAGATATACAAATAAAACT
>NW_005240278.1:0-244 GCF_000412655.1 Myotis brandtii
GAACTCTCTGACCTCGACCTTGCTCAGCCCATTCCCTCCATCCTCTCTCTCCACCTCTCTGTACTAGTACATTCAGGATCCAGCTCGGTTCCATCCTCCTCTGCTGCCCTTTGTGAGCCAGTTTCTTCAGAGTGCATTTCCTTCTACTGAGCTGCTAGAGCACTTTTCTACAGGAGATTTGGTATAATTTTTGAGCCTTTGGTGCCTAATCAAATGGCCAGATTTTAAATCCCAGCTCTTCCAC
>NW_005240279.1:0-244 GCF_000412655.1 Myotis brandtii
CTGCAATCCGGCCCTGAAAGGGAGCCGGTGCTGAGGACGGACCACGTGAAGCTTGTGACTGGTAAGAAATCAACCAGGTTAGAAAAGAACACAGCATGGGCTGGAACTCTTCAGCTCATTTTGGATTGGAAAGTGAGAGAGCAGCCCTCACAGAGTCACTCACCTATTACCACATGTGTATACTTTCGGTTTGCCAGAATTATACTAAGAGGGTTAACTTGAAATGCAGGCAGATAGGGCAGGG
>NW_005240280.1:0-244 GCF_000412655.1 Myotis brandtii
GAGTGAACTAAGGAATAGAAGTCTTCAAAAGACACCTTAGCCTCAGTTCTAGTTTCCTGATTCCCCAGAACCCAAAAGCCAGCCTTTCTCAATGGACCTTCTCTAGGCATTGCAGGCAGGAGACTCTTGCCAACTTGCATCTGCTTTATCAAATGGACTCCCAGAATTCTAATTTTCCAACTCAAGGAATTTGCCCACATGAGGAATACCCATAACATCTATCCCAGTGGTTCTCAACCTTCCT
>NW_005240281.1:0-244 GCF_000412655.1 Myotis brandtii
GAGACGGAGCCCTGCGGGCCTCCTTGGGCACCTGCCCGGTCTCCCAAGTCCTCCCCAAGCCCCGTGAATCACTTGGGCGGGCCAGTGGCGCCATCTACTGGTCCTGGAGCTCCAATTCAAGGCTCCTTCCCTAAACTTGACACCCAGCTGGTGACGCTTTCAGTCCTGGGGGCGGCTGATTGGTCGAGCGGGCGGCTGGTTTAGCTTCTCCCACCAGCTCTGGGGCTATAAAAGAACGCAGGGC
>NW_005240282.1:0-244 GCF_000412655.1 Myotis brandtii
CGCATGTGGCTCGCGAGCCGCCGTTTGCTGACCACGGTCCCAGCCTGTCCATGTTCACGTATATGACGTCACAGAGATGCACTGACATCATCAAAGAGTGCTCATGCTCCAAACGCCAGCCTGCGTCCCATCGCCTGCTCACCTGCCCCGAGAGCAGGAGGAATTTGTCTATAAAACAACACCCTGCTGTTTCCTGGAGCACAGCATGGCATTCTCTCACTCTGCGTGTGAGGGCCTTCTTTCG
>NW_005240283.1:0-244 GCF_000412655.1 Myotis brandtii
GGAGGTATTGTTAATTTTAATATTTATTTGGCTTATATAAATTACGCAATAATAAAAAACCCTTTATTTTTAAGATAATGTAATCTAGGAAAATATTTAATATTAAAGCTAGTTTAAGTTTGGTTTGAATAGACATGTCTTTTAAATTTATTAACTGTATATTATAAACTTTATTAAATTTATTAACTTTATATTATATGTATATAATATATGTGTGTATGTGTGTGTATGTGTCGGGGGAGGG
>NW_005240284.1:0-244 GCF_000412655.1 Myotis brandtii
AAAAAGATATTCCATGATGATGGATTAGAATACTAAATTTTCCATGTTACCCAAAGCTCTCTATATATTCAATGAAATCCCTATCAAAATACTAATGGCATTTTCTCACAAAGATAGAATAAAAATCTGATAATTCACATGGAACAACAAAAGACCCTGAAGTCAAAGCAATCTTGAGAAAGAAGAACAAAGCTGAGGCATCACACTTCTTGATTTCAACATTCTATATAATAAAAGGCTAATA
>NW_005240285.1:0-244 GCF_000412655.1 Myotis brandtii
GGGGATCGAGCCCACAACCCAAGCATGTGCCTTGACCCGACCTGGAATCAACAGGCTACCTCCTGATGCATAGGTTGACACTTAACCACTGAGCAACACTGGCCAGGCTCGTTTATCAATTTAACTTAGGTTTTCCTTAATGTCGATCAATAAAGTTTAAAAATTTTTCTTCATAAAAGTCATGTACATCTTATTAAAATTACTTCTAATACTTAGTCATTTTTGGATAAAATTTGAAATGTTA
>NW_005240286.1:0-244 GCF_000412655.1 Myotis brandtii
AAGTATACAGTTCAAAGAGTATTCAGATTTAGACTATACCAATACAACCACAGTAAAACCACAGTACTAGCACCCAAGGATTGCCCTGACTGACTGATGGTAACCACTATCTTGATTGTTAACCTCTTCAGGCTAGTTTTTTTTTTAACTATATATACAACCTCACTTGGCGTTTGTGTGTGTGGCTTTTTTCATTTGGCATTCTGTTATGAGCTACATCCATGTTGTTGCATATACTTGTAGT
>NW_005240287.1:0-244 GCF_000412655.1 Myotis brandtii
TTCATGAGGGCTCCACCCTCATGACCTAATCACCCCCCAAAGCCCCCACCTCCCGATACCATCACCTTAGGGATTAAACTTCAACACCTTCGGGGGACATAAATGTTCAGTCTATAGCAGTAACTTAACATAATGTCAAGATGCATCCATGTTATTGCATATGTCAGAATTTAATTCCTTTTTAAAACTGAAGGGTCATCTATTGTATGCACATACCACATTTTGTTTATCCATTCATCTGTGG
>NW_005240288.1:0-244 GCF_000412655.1 Myotis brandtii
AATCAGATCCTGGAAACACAATGGGACATTAGTGAAAAATTCAAAAAATTGAAGTAAGGTCTGCAGTTTAATTAATAATATTGTACTAATGTTAATGTCCTACTCTTGGTTATATAGATATTAAGGGAAGCAAGGTGAAGAATATGAGAAAACTTTGTACTATTCTTGCAACTTTTCTCTAAATCTAAAGCAGTTCCAAATAAAAACTTTCTAAACATGCAGATAGTGATTATAACAAAGCTAC
>NW_005240289.1:0-244 GCF_000412655.1 Myotis brandtii
GGCAGAACTGCCTGGACCAGTGTTGAGTGACAGGGAGTTATGGCCAGAAAAGCCAAGGTCCTTCTACCTGGCTGCCACCAGGAGGTACCTCCTGAGTGTGTCCCCAATGCTATCTGTGTACCAGTCCAAAGCTGCCTTCAGTTAAGATTCCAAAGGTGCTTTTGGCTTCCACGTGAGAAGATGCTGAGATAAATGGGACTAGAGGCTGAGCCACTCCCCGCCCCCCTGGCCCACGGAGCCCATC
>NW_005240290.1:0-244 GCF_000412655.1 Myotis brandtii
TGGCCAATCGAGCAGGGACTTTGGTTAAAATCTATAGGGTGTTGGTGAAAGCGTGTCGGGGGTGTGGTATAGTTCGTTAATGTGGTCGCTAAACTGGGTGCTAACAGAAATTTGTGCTGTATTTGTCGGGCGCAGGGCCAGGCGTAGACGTGCAAGTTGAGAGGTTTTTCAGTTCGTGTTTTGTGGGTCGATGTCGATGGTAGCTGACGGTATTGGACTAGGCAGATGGGGGACAACGTGAGTA
>NW_005240291.1:0-244 GCF_000412655.1 Myotis brandtii
GTGCATGAATTTGTGTACAGGTGGGGTCCCTCAGCCTGGCCATCCATCAGAGCCTGTTGGGGCTGTCTCATCCAGTCCGGGAGGAGGGACTAGGAGGTTGGTCGGCCTGGGGGGAGGGACTGCAGGAGGTTGGCCAGCCGCCCTGATCAGGGCCGACTGGGGCTGGCCTGCTGCGGGGGTAGGGCCCATGGGAGGTTGGACAGCCGTGGGAGGTAGGCTGTGGGAGCACACTGACCACCAGGGG
>NW_005240292.1:0-244 GCF_000412655.1 Myotis brandtii
AGTCCATCAGTCCATTGTGTGTGGGGTCTGCATGGCCCTGGGCCAAGCAGCTTCTAGGAAAAGGCGAATGCAAGGAAACAGGAGCAAAACCAGAGGAACAAGAGAACCAAAGAGAGAATTCCTTTGTCTGGGACTCTGTATTCCCAAATCTTTATAGGCTTGCACTGACTCCATCCCCTCTAGCCAGTGATCTCTGTTCTTGGTTAGACTGATAGGCACCTTCTCTATGTCACCCTGACTTTAC
>NW_005240293.1:0-244 GCF_000412655.1 Myotis brandtii
AAACAAAGTAAACAAACAGGAAAACTCCTTAGTTAAGCCTTCCATTCACCATATAATTTACCTTCAGTACCTGACAATCTGTGATGCCAAAATGCATAACACTACAGCTTGCTGAGCCCATTTCAAATCTGAATCTATAGTGACAAATTGCCAGTTTCAGCCTTCTATGAATAAAACAACTGAGCTTACCTCAGATTATATATATATATCAGAGGCCTGATGCACGAAATTCATGCAAGAGTAG
>NW_005240294.1:0-244 GCF_000412655.1 Myotis brandtii
GCCTTAGCTTGCTCCCTGGGAGGCCCAGCTGTAGCCCCTGCTCATGCATTCTCGGGTTGATCGGCTGCTAAGTTTCCACGCCCGTCCAGAACCCTGTCACAGCCGCTGCATCTTCCTCCCCAGGCCCCTTCCTCAGAGTGACTCAGTGGAGGGCAGCCAAGCTCCTGCCCTACCGAAAGGCAGCAGAAGAAGACAAGTAGCGTTTGGCTTCAAAAATTATTCCCTCTGGACCCTACTGTGAGGG
>NW_005240295.1:0-244 GCF_000412655.1 Myotis brandtii
TTATTTTCCATTTTCCATACGTTGGGAGCTGAAGGTTAGAGGACTTAGATGATTTTCCCAAGGCCATGTTGCCAGAAACCAGCAGAGCTTGGACTCCAACCTAAGGCTGCCTCCTGGGATAGTGAATGTTATCTGGGGTTGGAAATGTCCTATAGCACCCACGGGTGTTCTGAGGCGACCCGAAACAGAATTGATATGTTTAGTTAACTATTTCTTTTCTTTTTGTTGATCCTCACCTGAGGAT
>NW_005240296.1:0-244 GCF_000412655.1 Myotis brandtii
TTTCTACTTATTTTATAGTTAGATCTATAGTTGCAGCTTAGCTAATCATTGGAACTTACTACCCTGCTATGGACAGAGTTGCCAAGTGGAAGGAAAAGCAACGACTACAATATTCATTCTATTTGGCTTAAAGTCAGGGAAACACTGGGGCTAGAGGAGAATACTAAAACTCTGTGAACTCCCCTTCTTTCCATTCACTGGAGGAATTAGTAATGCACAAAGCTTTGCTTATGATAAGCAATCA
>NW_005240297.1:0-244 GCF_000412655.1 Myotis brandtii
ACTGCCCTCGCCGCTGGCCTGATCACCCCTCACTGCCCCTGTGTGCTGGCCTGATTGCCACTAACTGCCATCTCTGCCAGCCAGGTCGCTCCAAACTGCCCCCCTGCCAGCCTGGTGGCCCCCAACTTCCCCCCCCCACTGGCCTAGTCATCCCTCACTGCCCCCCTGTCGGCCTTGTCACCCAATTGCCCTCCTCTGCCGGCCTGCTTGCCCCCAACTGTCCCCCCTGCCAGCCTGGTTGCCC
>NW_005240298.1:0-244 GCF_000412655.1 Myotis brandtii
TTTTGCTATAAAAAGCCAGGTCACCATAAGAAAGATCATAAAATACTGAAATGGGATTTACAAAGAGAAAACAGACAGAAGCAACCATAGGGCTGCCCCAGGACTCTGAGTGGGCATTTCCCCTTCTCCTTACTAATACCTTAGGAGAAATTGAAATTATATGAAAAGGGGAAGTTACTAAGGCCCCTGTAGATACTAGGACTACTTTATTCCTTCTTAACCCAATTAAGTTTCCCTCTACCTC
>NW_005240299.1:0-244 GCF_000412655.1 Myotis brandtii
TAAACAAAAAGCAGTTAGCAGGTGATAGCATTTTGGAGGCAATGATATGTGAAAAGTAGAAGATGCTGCATACTGGCCTCCTAAAAGACACCCTGGGATGAACACTGAAAGAGATCCGTTTAAGCCCAGTAGGAGGTGGTTCAATAAATGTAAGAAAAGAGGCAGCATTCATAGTGTAGTGAGGCAGGGGAGGCTGCCAGTCCTATCCAAGTAGCTGCTGATAATTTCATGACAAAATTTCAAG
>NW_005240300.1:0-244 GCF_000412655.1 Myotis brandtii
GTTAGCATCACTATTGAACGTTTCTGGGATTCATCTATTAGGCTCATTCATTCTTCTCTTATACCAGTCTCACTTCAGAGTTTGGACTCTGCCCCCAAGATTTCCTTAAAGCCACAAGCTAGACTGTGTTCTCCCCTCTAAGTCTATCTCCTTTTCTAACATACATCAGCTCTTCAGGAAGCAGCAGTAATGGCAGGTAACCTAGGATCTTGTTTATTACACTCTTCCAGAAAGCTGGGAATTT
>NW_005240301.1:0-244 GCF_000412655.1 Myotis brandtii
CCTCGGGCATTGCACGTGCCTCTTTGTCTGGAGTGCTCTTCCCCCCACATTCCCAGTCGGGTCTTTTTCCAAAGTCATCATTTCCAAGGGCTTCCTTCAGTCATCCTTTCACAAATGCCAACCCCATCACCCACATTTTCTTTATTCTCTCCATGGCGTTCTTCGTCACAAGCCAGCATGTGGCTGTCTTATTTTCCCCTGTTTGTTGTCAGTCACCCCTACTAGCATGAGCTCCACAGGGCAG
>NW_005240302.1:0-244 GCF_000412655.1 Myotis brandtii
GGACAGGTGGTTAGCAAACACTCAGGGACTTTCATCTGGCCTTTCGAACATCAGCACGCCTCCCACAAGTCCATTTTCACAGCCAGACTGTTATAAAGAGAAGTCACACTATTCGTCTGCTTGAAACTTCCTAATGCCTCTACAACTCATTCCAAGTTCCTTGGCAACATACAACGCCATGGTCTGCCCTCTTTCCTCTTCTAACCCGCCTCCCTTCCCCAATCTCCATTTCTACTGCCCTCTC
>NW_005240303.1:0-244 GCF_000412655.1 Myotis brandtii
TTTGGTTAAATGTCTTGTAAAAACCTCAATTTCTATAGTCTAAGTGGGTCACACTTCCTCATCTTATATGTTTCTATAGTCAGATTTTCTTCATGGCTGGCTGACTTTTAACAGACATAAGTCCTACTCCAAAATATGTCTATTATTAGACTGTCTAGTGGCCTTATAGTTTAGCATTAGAAATTCCCTAAGATCCTGCAGGCACATCTGTTTCCAAGAATCTCCTTACCTGTGCAAAGCATCA
>NW_005240304.1:0-244 GCF_000412655.1 Myotis brandtii
GTGTGTGTGTGTGTGTGTGTGTGTGTGTGTAATAAAACCTAGCTCTGGGCATGTTAGATTTCTGTGAGACATCGAATTACATCCATCAAGTAGGCAATTCAATATAAAAAATAAAATTCCTTTATAGATTTCAGAGTTCAGAAGAGAGGACTGGGCTAAAAGTATAATTTTGACAGCTATTGTTGTATAGATGGAATATAGAGCCATGGGGCTGAAAGAAATCACCTAGGGAGTGAATGAACAT
>NW_005240305.1:0-244 GCF_000412655.1 Myotis brandtii
CCATCTTCATGGCCATCTTCATGGGTGCCATCTTCACAGGTGCCATCCTCACAGGTGCCATTTTCACAGGCGCCATCTTCACAGGTGCCATCTTCATGGACGCCATCCTCACAGGTGCCATCTTCATGGGCGCCATTTCACAGCCGCCATCTTAACTGGCACCATCTTTACAGGTGCCATCTTCATGGCCATCTTCACGGGCGCCATCTTCACAGGGAAACCAAACAGTTTTAGCCGAGTTTCT
>NW_005240306.1:0-245 GCF_000412655.1 Myotis brandtii
GCACGGCCGGCGCCTCCCTCCCAGGTGAACACCAGCTTCGACGACTGGAAGACCACCAAGTGGAAGAACATCAACGTGGAGCAGATGGACATCGACTGCAAGAAGTTCGCCAAGGACGTGCGGTCCCTGGACAAGGAGATGAAGACCTGGGACGCCTTCGTGGGGCTGGACAACACCGTGAAGAACATGATCACCGCCCTGCGCGCCGTGAGCGACCTGCAGAACCCCGCCATCCGCGACCGCCA
>NW_005240307.1:0-245 GCF_000412655.1 Myotis brandtii
TGTGAAGGAGAGATGACGTGCAAGTTCCACACTAGACGGCTGCTCAGCCCAAAGAGTTCGGGGGTCGTATTTCCCCAGCAGTGCAGTCTGCAGCCCATCAGGCCAGCTTTGGTGAGCTGCTGCACACTCCAGCTCCTGCTCCTGCGGAGGGCTGGCTGGGTTTGTAGAGGACGAGGTCATGCCTCGGCCTGTGAGCACACAGAAGCTTATTCCTGCCATGTTGAGGGGAATTTGATGAAAACAGA
>NW_005240308.1:0-245 GCF_000412655.1 Myotis brandtii
TCAGTATCCAGGGAGGGCTGCTCAGAGGAACGGGTTTGTCTAAGGTAGCAAGCGCCAGCCTCTTGGGAACAGTGACCACGTCTTCCCCACCACGTAGACATTTGCATTTATCATTCCCTGGACAGCCTATACCCCTCGCTCCTGCGTAGATTTAGTAGTAACTGAATAGGATAATGCCAATGGCATTGAGGGAAGAAAATTCCAGTGTCCCCTTCTCCACAGCCAAAACGACGTTGTGAGTTGCC
>NW_005240309.1:0-245 GCF_000412655.1 Myotis brandtii
ACTCTTCTGAATTGATTAACTCAACACACTTTTTTTTAAAACTTCATTTGGAAATAATCTGAGATTTACAAAAAAGTTTCAAAAATAGTACATAGAATTCCCACATCGTTTTTTTACATAGTTTTTTTCTCTGTAGTACAATGGTCAAAACTAAGAAATTATCATTGTTAGAATGTTACAGACTTTATCTAGATTTCACCAGTTTTTCCATTAATGTAACTTTTCTTTTTAAGATACAATCCAGG
>NW_005240310.1:0-245 GCF_000412655.1 Myotis brandtii
AAAAAATTAGAGCTCACAAGGAGAAATGATCCCCCGAAAGAGAGAGTAAGCAAACAAAACCAACAGCAAGATTATACTCTAAGAATTTAAGATAATAGAACCATCTGAAACAGGCAAGAAAGCCAAGTACATTCAAACAACTAAAGACATGAAAGATTAGAAGCCATGATACAAGCACAGGAGCCACAGAATACAAAGAAATAGATTTGAAAAAGTCACATTGTACTTCTGGAAATGAAGGAAAA
>NW_005240311.1:0-245 GCF_000412655.1 Myotis brandtii
CTTGTCCAGGGTTCAGTTAGAATTCATGCCTGGCCCCAGACATGTGCTCATGACACCATGTTGCCTCCACACTAAACTCCGTCACCTTTGTAGGAAGGAGGAAGAGGGTGTCAGATAGGAGTGGGAAGAGGCATCCACCCTCACAGGAGTGAGCTTTAAGGAGGACTTGTTGTTTTTTTAGTTTTTGAGAAAACATTTTTCTACTCAAAAAATTTTTACTCTTTGAGAGGTGTGGTTTTAAAAAA
>NW_005240312.1:0-245 GCF_000412655.1 Myotis brandtii
TGTGTTCCAAGATATTTTTTTGTTACTTAAAAAATGTTAAGTATAATTGTCACCTTTTTCTGAATTCCATTTTCTATTTGTTTATTGCCGATAATCTAGAAACATAATTGATTTTTGTTAGCCTACCTTAAATGCAGTGAACTTGATAAATTCAATTATTAATTCTAATACCCAAAATTTTTCTGAGAATTATTTTCGGTTTTATCCATGCACAGTCATGTTCATTGTGAATAAGTTTTAATACT
>NW_005240313.1:0-245 GCF_000412655.1 Myotis brandtii
TACATTCATCCTCGTAAACTGAGACCAAGATCTAGACGTTTCCAACCCTCAGTGAGGGAGCGTTCTCCTCAGGTTTGATTTCAGTATCAGCGTGCCCCTCTCTCTTGCTGTACTACAACTCAGGCCTCCATGGCTTGAGGAATGGTTTTCAAGTACATCTTATTGATGCTATTTTCTCAATTCATGAATTATTTATCGGCTTCAGCTTCTCAGCTAGCATCTCTCCACCTAAGTGCTCTGAACTG
>NW_005240314.1:0-245 GCF_000412655.1 Myotis brandtii
TCATCATCATCATCATCATCATCATCGCAAAGTTTCAACACTGTTATATTTTTCCACTTTTGAGGTTACACATGAAGGAAAACAAAAATCTCACGATGCCATTACTAGATTTTTGCAAAACCTATGCCTTCACTCAATGTTGTGCAACCTCAAAGTAGAGCTAAATCCTGGAAACAACATAATGAAGAAACGGAATGTTTAGGGTAATTTAACTCACTGACTACCTGGAAACAAACCCCAGAGCT
>NW_005240315.1:0-245 GCF_000412655.1 Myotis brandtii
TATCTCTCTCCCTTCCTCTCTGAAATCAGTAAAAAAATGTTTAAAAAAGGAACAAGTGAAATGGGCTCTTCCTTCCACTGAGCATTATGCCCTCGAGACCCAGGCGTTTGCCAGCAGCTTCCCTTGTCATTGCCGAGGAGGACCCGGTTGTACTGATGTATGAGAATTTGTGCTACAACGTAGGAAACTTTCAAACCTGCACAGAATTTTTATTTTGAGCCAAACTGAGAATTGCCAGGAAGCAA
>NW_005240316.1:0-245 GCF_000412655.1 Myotis brandtii
GCCAGGGCTGCCCCCAGCTCCGCCCCGGGGCGGGGCCAACGCAAGACCCCGCCCCCGGGGACATCATTGAACCTCGGCCGCCAGAGGAGGGGAGGGGAGGGGGGATGGAGGGCTGAGGTCACCGTCGCCATGGTGACATAACAGGAAGACACAACAGCTGGCGGAGTGGGGGCTCCTGGAGGCTGGCCTCCCCGACGCAGTCTCCAGGGGAGGCCCGGGAAGGCCGTTGCCATGGCAACCCGCCT
>NW_005240317.1:0-245 GCF_000412655.1 Myotis brandtii
GATCCACACTGTTAGTTTCACCCATAGAATTTCAGAGCAAGTAGAAATTACTGTAATCAGTAATCCATGATTCTGGCTCTGACCTCCCAATTCCATATAACAAGTTAGGCCGGCTCAAATGTGAACCCTAAAAATAATCTAAATAGAGTACCTAGTTACCATGCCTTGTAGGTTCTACACCCCATCACTTATATTTCTATATTAAAACAATTTGTTGCCGAAACCGGTTTGGCTCAGTGGATAGA
>NW_005240318.1:0-245 GCF_000412655.1 Myotis brandtii
TCTTTTTTGTTATTTTTAAAATCAGTTTTGCAGAAGCATTTTAGAGACAATCCAAATATTTTTCACCACTAAATTTTCCAGTATGCATGTATTAAAAAAACAAGAATAAGAACATTTTATATAATGACTACATCATTATTGAATCTAAAATTTAACACTTAAATTCTAAAAACACGATTGCCTTGTGTCCAAAAAAAGAATCCAGTTTTCCAGTTGGTTGGTCATTTGCAATCAGGATCCACCAA
>NW_005240319.1:0-245 GCF_000412655.1 Myotis brandtii
TGTGTTTGCATTTCCATCTTTCTCAGGATATTTTTTTTCATTTCCTTTTGATTTTCTATTTGACCCAATAGTTGTTCAAGAGTGAGCTATTTACTTTCCACGTATTTGTGAGTTTTCCTGTTTCTTTGCTGTTCCTGATTCCCAGTGTCATTCTGTTGTGATCGGAAAAGATACTTGGAATGAGTTCAGATAAATGATGGAAGAAAATGTGGTGCATGCAGGGGTGGGCAAAGGGAGGTTTACAG
>NW_005240320.1:0-245 GCF_000412655.1 Myotis brandtii
GGCAGTCTCATACATTGCTCAAGGGAGTGAGTGAAGGATGAAGAGAATGATAATTAGAAATGCAGGTAAAACAGATAAAACATTTACTGTGTGTCAGATACTGTTCTAAGCAGTTTGCCTTACTTAATCATCACTATAACACCTCAGCATATAAATGAAGGAACTGAGGCACTTATAGTGGCTAAGTAATTTGATCAAGATCACACAGTGGGGTACATCTACACAATGGAATACTACACTGCTGT
>NW_005240321.1:0-245 GCF_000412655.1 Myotis brandtii
GTAACACTTGGCCCAGAACCAAACTCTCTTCTTCCAGGTTCTGCTGCCCTAGAGGGTACTGGAACCTTGTGACAAACAGATGGACCAACAAGCAAACAGGTCACTTGGGACAAAAAATATGTACTAGTATATCCTGCAGACCTGGGAGGGAGAAGTGCTAAATGAGCCAAGGGAAGAAGAAGAAGACTGGCCCATGCAGCTTGCACAGCAGACACAACTGGGAGAAGCCCTGGGTTCCAGTCCTG
>NW_005240322.1:0-245 GCF_000412655.1 Myotis brandtii
CGGGAGAGGTGATGACTTCAGGCAGCTGCAGGCCTCCACTGCCCCGCCCTGCCCTGCCCTGCTCAGCGGGAAACCTTTGAATCGCTGTTTACCCTGCTCACCAGCCAGCATCAGCCAGGGGGTGCTGGCTCCTGCTCCAGCTACAGACCTTGCCAACCAACAACTTGTCCCCCCAAGTCCAAGGGCCTGCCCTCTGCCAGCTTTAACACCCTTGTGGCCAATCCTGGGAGCATCTGCCGAGCCCT
>NW_005240323.1:0-245 GCF_000412655.1 Myotis brandtii
TTAGCATATTACCCTTTTATTAGTATAGATACCCTGTCCCTCATATCTCCTGAAGCTTGGATTAATCAACACTTTTTCATGATGGGAGTGTATTTTGGTAAAAAAAAATTAAAACATTTTATAGCACACTTTTCCATAACATAAGTCTGTTTAAAATTATATTTTAAAGAAATGATACATTTATATTTTGAAAAAACACATTTATCAGGTGCTAAAACACAATTTTTGTTTTGTAACTCTGGATT
>NW_005240324.1:0-245 GCF_000412655.1 Myotis brandtii
TTTAAATGAGCTCCTCTCCCTGCAGACAGACAGAGACGAGGCCTGTCCCCTGGGCACCAGTTCAGTAAGTTCAAGGTTTGCCTGGTGAGGAGGACTCCTTGGAAAGCCCCCGCCGCTCCCCCCGACGAGGTAGGTGGTGCTGGTCTTGGAGGCCTCAGGGGCTCCTTAACCGAGAGGCACCTGGGACTAATCACGACCTTAGAATCATGTGGACTCATTTGCCTCCTATCCTTCCTCCAATACGG
>NW_005240325.1:0-245 GCF_000412655.1 Myotis brandtii
GCCAGGTTCTGAGTCTCTGACACCACAAAGCCAGGCACCCCCATCTCTGATCACAGTCCCCCTTTCAACCTGTGTGGTTATAGCCCCTGAAATCTAGTGTCTCCTCAGCTCCCTCTTCCTTCATGCCACTCCCCACCCAGTGTGTTTTCCTTAGTCCATCATTTCAACCATTCTTTGGCCAAGCAGTAAACTCTTCACCCCTTTGGCTTGTCAATACACTTGACTGACAAAACCTCAACCCTGGC
>NW_005240326.1:0-245 GCF_000412655.1 Myotis brandtii
AGCCCCTGGAGTCGGAGAGCAGCCCAGGAGCAGCCTTATGTCCAGCTGAGTGAGTCCTAGTGTTGCAAACGCTGCGGAAACTGCTAAGTAATTTGCACACGTCCCTGCGTTGCTTGAGAGGACGGGGTACTGTCTACTGCTGGGTGCAAGGTTCTGTACGTATCGAGAACGGTGGCGGCGTTAATCATGATCTCACGTGCAATCTGGGAACGGGCTTGCTACCGTGTCATGGACGCTGACAGAAG
>NW_005240327.1:0-245 GCF_000412655.1 Myotis brandtii
GGGGACGACAACTACCTCAGGGACAGAATGTTATGACCTGTCATTAAATTTTTAAAAATCGTCACAAAGGTATGAGCAATGGTGCAACAGAACGCATAATTAGCAGCCTTTCTTCCAAAACATGATGCTTAAGGGAACACAGTAAAACAAAAGTGGGAATCTGTCCCCACACCAGAGCCCAGTAACGCTGAAATGGAGCCTTATGTCAGAATGTCCCAGTCTGAGGAGGGAGGATAAATCTTGAC
>NW_005240328.1:0-245 GCF_000412655.1 Myotis brandtii
CTCCCTTTCTCTCTGAAATCAACAAAAATATATTTTTGAAAAAAGCAAGCTTGTGATAGTAAGTAAATCCTATGGAAAGTAGCTGGGGCTCAATCCAGCAGGGTATGTCACACGCCCTCTCCATCAAGGATGACAGTTGAAGTAGTTACACACCCACACCACCCGTCATTGATTAGTTGCTGCTGTCTAGGTGTGGGGTCACAAGATTCTAGGCACTTGATTTTTTTCCCCTGTGTATGGACAAA
>NW_005240329.1:0-245 GCF_000412655.1 Myotis brandtii
GGCTCTTCTGTGCCTTTCGATGTTTTTCCTGTGTTTTGTGCTGCGTTTATAACTGTTATTGAGAGAAGGGTTAGAATGATTCACTACTCTGTCATTTCCAGCTTCAGAAGCCCTCGAGAGTTTTAAACAATATTTTGAGATTTACAGCGAAGAACTATTGTGTGCTAGCATTTTACTATTTTTCAGTTTTTCATTTCTTGGGGTCGGTGAGATCACTTTTGTCCTTTGGCTGCCTAGTAGGACCC
>NW_005240330.1:0-245 GCF_000412655.1 Myotis brandtii
ATCCTGGAAGAACTCCCAGTTCAGAGGGTCTCCCATCGGGGCTGCCCCCTCGGGCTGGGGTGGCTGGGATACGTTTTCTGTGGAATGTTTGCTGACCTCAAATGCCTTCCTGTGGAATCAAACAATAAAGAAAGAAAAAACACAAACCCGTGATTTTCAAATGGTGTGGAGGCCTCCTGCCCGGTAAGGTGTGTATAAAAGAAATGGGCTTTATTTCACGTTCTCATGATAAAGTCGCTGAAGTT
>NW_005240331.1:0-245 GCF_000412655.1 Myotis brandtii
AAACAAATGGGACTATATCAAACTAAAAAGTTTTTGTGCCGCAAAGAAAACCATTAACAAAACAAAAAGATAATTAACCTATTGAGAGAAGATATTTGCCAATGATATATCCAGTAAGAGATTAATATCCAAAATTCATAAAGAACTCATACAACTTAACACCAAAACAAACAATCCAATTAAAAAACAGGCAGAGAACCTGAATAGACACTTCTCAAAAGAGGATGTACAGATGGCCAATAAAC
>NW_005240332.1:0-245 GCF_000412655.1 Myotis brandtii
TATATATATATATATACACACACACATACATACACACTAGTATATTAGTAGTATGACTAACAATGCAGAGACGATGATCAAGTTTTGGGTCTTTCACAGAGGTAGAGTCCAGTGATGGGCTTTAGCGGGAGGAATTCTCATTATACTACATCCCCTAGATTCCCCCCCACACACCAATTATCATTTTACACTGAAGGGTAATTGGTATTGTATGAATCTTCAGATGCCTTTTAAGGTATTTCAGG
>NW_005240333.1:0-245 GCF_000412655.1 Myotis brandtii
TCATTTTAATTAGGGGAACCCCGTTTCTGATGGTCTTAAAGTTTGGCTGTAGTTGTGTGGAGGACAGGGAATGAGCCTTGTTCCTTTGGGCAAGATTCATTATATTTCTATTTTCATTGAATAGAATAGATATATTCTGGGCTTTTCCTGGGGCAATGCAAGCCAGGTTTTATTCCTGACAAGGTTTTCTTATCAGAGTTATATAACCCTTCTGGAAAAATAGGGGATTTCTCAGAGAAGAAAAA
>NW_005240334.1:0-245 GCF_000412655.1 Myotis brandtii
TTTAGCTGTTTCTTCTTCATTTACTGCACATTTCTAAATGAAATGTGTGTGTTAACATGCATTCATTCATTATTTCAGTGACTTGTCATGTGAATTCCTACTCGGTGCCACACAGGGTTCCGGGAGCTGGAAATACAGATTAACACGATGATCAGAATCACTGCTCCTGAGAGCTGGCTGGTGAAGGAGGGAAGCCCAGGCGCACATGTGTGCATGTGCTTAATATTACACAGTGATTAGCGCTT
>NW_005240335.1:0-245 GCF_000412655.1 Myotis brandtii
GGGAAGCTCACAGCATCGTTGTAGCTGGAGCGTCTAAGTTAGAGTCACTGAAAACGCACACCGCTGTGTTCAGGTTTGGAGGAGCCATTCCGCGTCTCTCATCTGCATTGCTTTTCTTTCTAAATCCGATCCGCGTGGTGCTTTTTCCACACTCTGTTCTCTATTGTAGCCGTGGTGAGAAACGGCATTGTGACCCCAGATAAAATCCCTGCAGTGACTTCATGGGGGAACCTTGTACCTGGGTT
>NW_005240336.1:0-245 GCF_000412655.1 Myotis brandtii
TAAGCAATATAAACAAAAATATATCTAGTTTATTTCATGAATTTAATGAAACTTAACTTAGGTTATTTTGTTGTAATTGCTTCTGAAAAATATAGAAGAAACATGTCATCTCCTTTGAAATAGTATGATGTAATTATTTTTATCCAATCACTTGTCATTGGGAAACCCCTACTGTAATAACCAATCATTGTAAAGGGTAAACAACTTCTTATTTTTGTTTTGTAAGCCATCCTGCAATTCTGTCC
>NW_005240337.1:0-245 GCF_000412655.1 Myotis brandtii
CCGGTCCCGTTTCCGGAGCCACTGCCGCTGCTCAGGGCCGTGGGGAGGCCACTCGCGGCTGCACAGCCTCGGCCGTGGGAACCTCCGGGGTCAGAGCACGGCTGCTCCGGATCCCACGGGTCCTGCGGTTAGAAGCTCCAGCTCCACAGTAAAAAGGTGCGGCGGTGCCACTTACGAACAGTGCGCCCTCGGGCCCACGGTGACCCTGATGCGCTCCCGACCGCCACCCACCGAGGACGGACAGC
>NW_005240338.1:0-245 GCF_000412655.1 Myotis brandtii
TAAAAAACATTGAGAGAGAGAGAGAGAGAGAGAGAGAAGCAATTACATTTCCCTATAGTTGAAAGAACCAAGAAAACTAAGGGAGAAATGTAGAGGAGGGGCCCTGCAGAGCTCGGGGGTGGAAGGTGCTGGCTGGTGGTGCTGGTGTCTCTGAGCGGACATGATGAGGCTGGTCCCTTAGTGTTGGGAAAACTGCAGACTAGATCCAGCACCTCAGATGCTCCAGGAAGGCGTCTTGCTGGGGT
>NW_005240339.1:0-245 GCF_000412655.1 Myotis brandtii
CTCACCAGTATACAAAAATTAACTCAAATACTCCTAGGTATATACCCAAGATAATTGAAAAGTGTAAGTCCACACAAAAACTTGCATATAAATATTCATAACAGCATTATTCATAATAGCCAAAAAGTGAAAACAAAGCCCAAAAACCCATCAAGTGATGAATAGAAAAATAAAATGTATATATCCCTACAATGGAATATTATTCATTCATAAGAAGGAATGAAGTACTAATACATGCTACAAAA
>NW_005240340.1:0-245 GCF_000412655.1 Myotis brandtii
CAGTCTCTCCCACAGCCAGTCCTCAGTAAATGCTGATCACTGTTATTCTCCCATAAGGAGAGGCCCAAGCTGAAATAAAGATGAAACAAGATTGGCCCAGTAGTAACCACCGCAGCTGCCGTTCGGTGCATGGACTCCTTATCTTTTCAAGTTTTGAATATAAATGAGGTTTTCCATAATACAAATATAAAAATATCTATAATAACAGAAGTGTAATATGCTAATTAGACTGGACGTCCTTCTGG
>NW_005240341.1:0-245 GCF_000412655.1 Myotis brandtii
GGATGGGAAAACTTGAAAGGAAAATAGAGGTATAAAAAAACAGCATGAAAGGAGTGTGAAATCCATGCTCACTCCAGTAAATAGTGAGTAACCATTAGGAGTTGTTCCAAAAAGAAGTAACATTAGAGAAGTTAGGTGAATGTCAAATGGTGAAGAGTCTCAGGGGGTCTATAAAATCATTTTAATGGGTTTCTTTAGTTCATTTGTCATAAACTTTCCTGACTTTATGAAATGAGGGTTTCCTA
>NW_005240342.1:0-245 GCF_000412655.1 Myotis brandtii
TCTAAGTCCTTAAGATTCTTTGTGCTCCAAATCAAAGAAATGCCTTGCTAAGAATAATTTACATACCATATTTGTCAGACTACAATCATATACCATATATTGACACTTGGGCCCATGATGGACTGCATATATGACAGTGGTCCCAAACACTGATAAATCAGACAAATTAAATTTGCATATGACTTTGGTGACTTATAAAGAAGACTTTGCAACAAATCAACAAATGACAAGTGCTGGTGAGGATG
>NW_005240343.1:0-245 GCF_000412655.1 Myotis brandtii
ATTGGGGGGCAGTTTCCCTGCCAGTTTGATAACTTCTCTGCCTGCTGGTTCGGTGGCATGAGGAGCCCCGGAAGACCAGGCAGAACCCTTACATTAGGGCTAGAGGAGCCCTTATGTTGTCCTGTTTGAGGTTCCCCACCCTGTGATCAGATTAACCAGATCCTGGAGTTGCAGGGACAGGACACACAAACTCCCCAAATGCATCCCCGGGTGTGATGGTGAGAGGGCCCCTTCTCCTGCCAGTC
>NW_005240344.1:0-245 GCF_000412655.1 Myotis brandtii
AGTGCAGGGAAATGGATAAACACAGACTCTCCCTGGGCCCTCGGGGTGGGGAGGGGGGACCTCAGACATCAGGCCTCCTCTTCCTGCCCCATTCTGTCCCTCCCGGGGACCATGGCTGCGTTTTGGCTGGGGAGCCGGGAGAAAGGGCAGGGTATCTATCGGTCAGCAGTGCCGGCCGCAGCCTGGCCTGACAGGGTTCCATACTGAGGAGACCGATGAGGTCCCAGGGGAAGGCAAAGGGTAGA
>NW_005240345.1:0-245 GCF_000412655.1 Myotis brandtii
GGCTCTATTCATGGAGCTCCAGGGAATGGGGTCAGTGCCACATGAACCTCGTGGATGAGGACTCGGGTACGGCTTGTTCTCTAGAGGAGTGCCAGGGACTCATTCCAGAAAGAGGAGGCGCAGATGTCAGAGAGGCATAAACAGCAAAAGTCTTTTCTACATTGATTTAGCCCAACTCAGCATCTAAATATATAAAAGAACTCTTGGAAGACTTTAAGGGAGAGATTGATAGCAATACAGTCATA
>NW_005240346.1:0-245 GCF_000412655.1 Myotis brandtii
GAAGATGTATATGTAATTTCTAATGGCTCCCAACAAGTCAGCAGATTATTAAGTTTTGATTGAGACAAGATTTTAAAGTATTGGGAGCCTGGATGCATTTATTCACTTATTCATTAATTCATATTTTCAGCTAGGCTATAAGTACTTTTAAGAATTTAAGCACAAAGATGTAACTAAGAGATGTGGATGCAGATTGTGGATTCAAATGCATAGTGCTTTCACCAGGAAAACTAAATACAGAGAGA
>NW_005240347.1:0-245 GCF_000412655.1 Myotis brandtii
ATAATAACCAGAGCATACAAAAGTTGGTAGCACTCATAACTTTGGAAGTGGCGATAAAACTGGGATTAATAAGAATAGGATTGATCAAAAGATTGCTCAAAAAGAAATTAAAATAATATTAAGAAGAAATGTCCAGATCCTTTTCCACTCTAAGCAGAAAACTGAAGAGTTACTTTCAGGAGAATGCGAAGAGAATATCAACTCCAGGTACAGCAAACAGAGCTGAGAGTAGAGACACATTCTGA
>NW_005240348.1:0-245 GCF_000412655.1 Myotis brandtii
ATTTCATTCCCAGAACTTCCAATGTTTTTCCTCTTTACTTTTATTGTATTTTCTGAAATTTTTGTACTCTAGCATATAAATAGCCAATTTCATACAAATATAAATTTCAAATTTGTAAAATTTTTTATTTCTTGAGCTATAAAAATATTTTCAAATGACCGATGAATAATTTCCTGACTTCATCATATAATATATTTGAAATTAAATAATTTTACATCCATTCGCCAATGTTTCCCACAACCCCC
>NW_005240349.1:0-245 GCF_000412655.1 Myotis brandtii
CCCAACGCCCACCCACTGGTCACTGGGCTAATGGGCCAGCTTGGGCACCATGAAAGCCAAGACCTCAAATCAGAGACAAAACATACAGCAAAATAAATGAAATGAAAGGAAACTGAACAACAGCAGAAGAACCGGCCCGAACGAGCGTGGGAGTTGGTAAACGTGAAAGAGAAGAGACGAAGGTGGCGGGTGAGAGGGTGGACGGCAGCGGCCTGGCTCGGAGGGACGAACGCCCGTGGTCCCCG
>NW_005240350.1:0-245 GCF_000412655.1 Myotis brandtii
AAAAAAAATCACCCTAGATTGGATTCAGGAACTGCTGCCAGAGAAATGACAAATAGCCCAGGCTGGTGTGGCTCAGTTGGTTGGAGTGTCGTCCTATGCACTGAAAGGCTGCCAGGTGGATCCCTGGTCAGGACACACACCTAGGTTGCTGGTTCAGTCACCTGTTAGGGTTCATATGGGAGATGATCAATCAATGTTTCTCTCTCACATTATCTTTCTTTCTTTCTTTCTTTCTTTCTTTCTTT
>NW_005240351.1:0-245 GCF_000412655.1 Myotis brandtii
CAAAGGGAACCGGGGAAACCTGCCCCCCCACACCCCCCGGCCACACCCCCGTACATCTCCTCAGACATGTGACTGGGGTCACCTGGAGAGGCCTGCTCAGCAGGACTTTCCTCCCCAGGCCCGAAGCACAGCACCTGCCCCGGGGTCCCCCCCACCCAGCTCTGCTGTGCCAACTTGGGGCTGGGGGTCGGCAGGCTCAGCCCAGAGAGTCCTCACCAGTCGGTCAAAGGGGCTCCTCCTCAGGT
>NW_005240352.1:0-245 GCF_000412655.1 Myotis brandtii
GGGAGGAGGGGAGAGCGCTGCAGGCAGAGGGAACAGCATGTGCAGAGGTGAGAAGGAGCCTGTGTGTTCAGGACAACACATGTAGACCGGTAAGACGACGGTGTGTGTTTGGGGGAGAACAGGGAGCAGGGAAAGTAGAGGGCAGGAGGTGGAGGCCCTGAAGGCCAGGCGGGGAGGCCGGCCCTCTCCCTGGGCCTGGAGAGGCCTCGGGGCTCAGGAAGCAGCCAGCCCTCAGGTGTGGATCC
>NW_005240353.1:0-245 GCF_000412655.1 Myotis brandtii
GTTCACGGGAATGTGAGCACAGCACAGGGAATCAGTCGGTAATATGTAAAAAGTATGTACGGCGTCCAGTAGGTACGTGAATTACCAGGGAACAGCTGGTAAAGTATCTGATTGTCTAACCACTATCCTGAGTGCCTGAAACTAATAGAATATTGTATGTCAACTGTAATGGAAAATTTTCTAAAAAATCAAAAAACGATGAGGACCGACTACCTAAATATGGACAGAGGTGAGGAGTAACTGCC
>NW_005240354.1:0-245 GCF_000412655.1 Myotis brandtii
AAATGTGTTTTCTGAAGTTCATATTTCTATTTGCACAATCTGGTATCTTGGTTCTGGTATTTCTATTTGCACAATCTGGTAATTTGGTTTTAACAAAATCTCACTTGCTATACAAAAATTGAATTCTGCATCGAATGACAATGTAAAAAAAAATTAAGAAGAGAAATTGCTAATAAAATCGAATGTTAATTAAAAATTATAAAATGCACAACTGAAATTCAATTTACTAAAGGAAGAATACAATG
>NW_005240355.1:0-245 GCF_000412655.1 Myotis brandtii
AAGAATTATTTAAAAATAAAATAAAATAAGCGAATGGGAAAAAAATAGTCCACGCAAAACTTACAGGATTTTCCAGATATTTGGAGTGGAATAAATCATTAAAAACTGCCAGAAATTCTGTCTACTGTAGTGAAAAATACAAGGCTTAGTTTGAAGAAATCTAGCTAAGAAACTGAGGGGGGGAAAGTAAAATAATTTATTTCCAAAATATTGAGAAGCTAATAGTTGAATATTCTACAATGTAT
>NW_005240356.1:0-245 GCF_000412655.1 Myotis brandtii
ATACCCATCAATAATTACTTTAAATGTAAATGGCTTAGTCCCATTTGTTTTTCTTTTGTTTCCCTTGCTGAGGCAATATGTCAGAAAAATATTGTTTTTCCCCTGGCTGGTGTTGCTCAGTGGTAGGAGTATCAGCCCACACACCAAAAGATAGTTCGATTCCCAATCAAGGGAAAGTACCTAGGTCCTGAGTTTGCTCCCTGCTCCAGTCAGAGTGCATGTGAGAGGCAACCAATCAATGTGTC
>NW_005240357.1:0-245 GCF_000412655.1 Myotis brandtii
AGGCTCCGCCCCAGCAGGGTGACCACTCACCCCCATGGCCGGAGCCCCCATGGCCGGAGCCCCCATGACCACTCACCCCCATGGCCGGAGCCCCCATGACCAGAGCCTCCATGACCAAAGCCCCCATGACCACTCACCCCCATGACCAGAGCCCCCATGGCCGGAGCCCCCATGGCCGGAGCCCCCTTGCTGTGCCCGATGGGAATGTCCACATTTTCTGGAGACAAGCACCCCAAGATCTGAGA
>NW_005240358.1:0-245 GCF_000412655.1 Myotis brandtii
TCAGCACAACCAGAAACCCAGGAGACAGTCCTGCCACGCTCCTCCTGTCACCCCTCCCATCCCACACTGCACAGTCCTGCCTCTCCCCCTCTCACCTCCCTCCTATCCTCCCCTGCACAGTCCTGCCTCTCCCCTCTCTCTCCCCTCCTTCCCATCCTCCCCTTGCACAGTCCTGCCTCTGCCCTCTCTCTCACCCCCCCTCCCATCTGCCACTGCACATGCTCCTCAGAGCTGTGCAACCTCAC
>NW_005240359.1:0-245 GCF_000412655.1 Myotis brandtii
TAAATCTAGCCCTGGCTGGTGTGCCTCATGGTTGGGCTTCCTCCCGTGCACCAAATTCCTGGTCAGGGTACATGCCTGGGTTGTGGGCTTAATCCCTGGGAGGGAGCATGCAAGAGGCAGCCAATTGATGCTTTTATCTCACATTGATGTTTCTCTCTAAAAAGCAATAAAAATATTAAAAAGAAAACAAAATACTTTAAACAATAATGAATTTTAAAAATAACAAAAACATAAATCTAAATCAT
>NW_005240360.1:0-245 GCF_000412655.1 Myotis brandtii
TTGATTTCAGGCTTCCAGATTTGAGGCCTGTGAGAGAATGAATTCCTGTTGTATTAAGTCAACTAGTGACAATAACCCTAGGAAACCAACAGCTCAGGGGAAACATTTAAAAAATGCTTTCAGAGACCTTGGCAGTGGCAGAAAAGTCGCTCTTCTGAGCTGCGTATGTGTTCAACCAGAGGCCCTCATTTTCAGGCTCCATTCACCATTTTTTGTACTTTTAATTTTTATTGATTCCAGAGAGA
>NW_005240361.1:0-245 GCF_000412655.1 Myotis brandtii
GGTGCTGGTTCCACCAGCCCTGGCTGCCTCTTGCCTTTGTGTGGTTTCCCGCAACAGGTGCCCCTACCATGCCCACCTGGGAGCCCGCCTTGCAGGCCTGGGTCACAGACCTGGGTTTGGTTCCCACTCTGCTGTTTTCTAGCTGCATGACCTTCGCCTAGTACCTTCTCCCCTCTGAGCCCTCCTCCTCATCCGTGGACTGGGCGCGGGCACCTGTCTTAGAGGGCATGGCGCCTGCTCTCAGG
>NW_005240362.1:0-245 GCF_000412655.1 Myotis brandtii
GCGGACGGCCGTGACGACTTGTCAAGAGAGCGGGCGGGGGTGCGGGCAGTGGCAGGTGCGGCGAAGGGAGGGGAAGCCCTGTCATCCCCGTGCGATTCTCAGGCGGGTCCACAGCTCCCTCCCCGAGGGTGGGTTCCGGATCTTTCTTCAGGCCCCGGAGCACTTCGCTCACCAGACGGGGTGCCGGTCAGAGACGTCTGTGCTCCCCGCCGGTGGCTTCACGTCGGCGCCCGTGGGAGGTCCAC
>NW_005240363.1:0-245 GCF_000412655.1 Myotis brandtii
CGGAGCGGGAGCTGCTCCAGCCTCACCCCCCACCACGGCGTCCGAGGGGACGGTCACCCCGTGTCCCCGGAGAGCAGGGCACAGACGGCGAGGCGGAAACCACTGTTTCCCCAGCGGCAGGCTGACGTTCGCTCGTGGGTCCGGGCATCGTCTCACCGCGTGTATTTGCTGCATCGGAGGCCGAAGGAGGTAGAAGCGCTGTGATTAGTTCCACTTTGCCGTTTCCCCTCTGCTTTTCAGGCTAT
>NW_005240364.1:0-245 GCF_000412655.1 Myotis brandtii
CGGTCTCCACGTCCTGCCCAGGGCCTCTGTCTGTGTCTCAGACCCAAGGTCAACTTCACAGGGGTTTTCACACCCGTTGTCATGGCTGCTGTCCAAACAATAACAATAAAAGACAACAAACAAAAAAGGGAAATTGCAAGTGCTGGCACGGATGTGGAGAATAGAGTCACTTGTGCATTTAGGGTGAGGACATAAGTTAGTGCAGCCCCTGATGTGCCTTTCTTGATCTTCCCAGCCAATCAGGT
>NW_005240365.1:0-245 GCF_000412655.1 Myotis brandtii
TCTGAGGATCTGTTCAAGGAGGTCATTGAGAGGACGTGGCTGCTGGTTGACTCTCAGGCTGGACCCAGAAATTCGGGGGCTCGTCACCCTGTCCACACCATTCCCACACAAGAAGCTGTTGCAAGGACAAAGCCTTGAGAAAGTAAGATGTTGTTGAGACCGTCTGGGATGAATACATGACTGAACCCAGGCGAGGCCTCTAGAATAACCTTTGAAGGTTCTGGCAGGCAGGTGCAGAGATCTGT
>NW_005240366.1:0-245 GCF_000412655.1 Myotis brandtii
TGAATTCATCGGACCTCCTCCAGGCTTGGGGAAAGGGGTTGATGTGGTTAACAAGGGGAAGGAGAACTACCTTACCGAGCACTGATTTGATCATGTGTTGAGCCCTGGGCCATGCAAGTATGAGGCAGAGATTATACAAGTACAGGAACTGGGAACCCCAGGAACCCTACTAATAACAGTAGAGCTGGAGTTAGGGGCTTAAACCCATGTTAATGCCCACTCACTCTGCTACACCACAAGTTGGG
>NW_005240367.1:0-245 GCF_000412655.1 Myotis brandtii
AGAGCTCTCCAGATGAAAGCTGGACCGATTTGTATCACGTTTATAGATAGCAGAGAAAAACAGGACTTAAGTAGACACGGAAAATGATCCAACCTATCACAGTGGAGCTCCCGCTGCCCCTCTGTGGATGGCTGGGAAAGAACAGGCGGGTCAGGGGTCATGCTCCTGAGTGGCTGCTTTAACATCAATCATTCATCAACCCAATTGCATTCACATCTATTCATGGATGATAATAGAAGATATGA
>NW_005240368.1:0-245 GCF_000412655.1 Myotis brandtii
GGGTTCTCTGTTCTGTTCAACTGGTCTATATGTCTATTCTTGTGCCAGTACAATGTTGGAGGGATCTGCAGTTTGGGGATTAAATGTTTTATAAATGTCAATTAAATCCATCATATCCAGTGTGTCCTATAGTGTCACTGTTTCCTTAATATAATTCTGGAAGCCAATAAATTCAGAAGGGTGTTAAAATCCCCTACTAAGACTGTATTGTTGTCAATATTTCCCTTAAAGTCCTCTAGAAGTTA
>NW_005240369.1:0-245 GCF_000412655.1 Myotis brandtii
ATTTTGCCCAATATTAAGGCTTATAATGTAGCACAATGATCAAGACAGTAGGGCATTGCCAGAGGATAGAGACATAGACAGAAGGAACGTATAGGAATCCAAAGGTGGTACACACAATATGAAGGATTGATTTTTTTACAAAAGTGCAAAAGTAATTCAATGGCAGAAAGACAGCTTCTTTTAACAAATGGTGCTGAAGTAATTGGGAATCCATGTATAAAAAACATAAACCATCATTGAGAGAT
>NW_005240370.1:0-245 GCF_000412655.1 Myotis brandtii
GGAGTCTAATCTTACTTCTTTTGTCTGTTAAACTAGGTGCCTCTGGCAGGACTGAATTAATCTCTATGGTGACTGTCTTCCCAAAGTGGAAGTGCTTTATTGGTTCAGAACAGCAATTTCCAACCTTTCTTATCTCCTGGCACACATAAACCAACGACTAAAATGCTGGCCAAAAAAGGTATAATTTTGATTGATTTACAAAAAAATAAAAATAATAGTAATTACCTATCCTTTTTGCTCCAAAG
>NW_005240371.1:0-245 GCF_000412655.1 Myotis brandtii
AGGCAGCTGTGAGCCCCAGCAGCTGCGAGGCCCGGGGTTCAGGCCTCGCAGCCGCAGCGGCCAGCAGTGGCAGCAGCAGTGGGGTGGTGGGGGCGGCGCCTTCCCCTGATTGGCCTGGTCACCTCCCGCAGAGAGAGGCCAGAGTCAGCAGCAGCGACGGGGTGATGGGGGCAGTGCCTTCCCTCGATCAGTCTGGTCACCTCCCCATGGGAGCGGGCCTAAGCAGTCAGTAGGACATCCCCTGA
>NW_005240372.1:0-245 GCF_000412655.1 Myotis brandtii
GTCATAATGGTATTAGTTGGGCTTTATTGAGTAATATACTAAGTATTTAAATATATTACTTCATTTAATATTCAAAATAACCATAAGATATTGTTTACTGAATGCTTGCTATGTACTTGGCCCCCCACCCCACCCCCCGACTCATTCACCAAGGAGAGAACTGAGTTTCAGAAAATTTAAGCAACATGACCAAGGTCACAGAGCTCAAAGGTAGAAAAGGTGGATCCAGATATGTTTGACTCCAT
>NW_005240373.1:0-245 GCF_000412655.1 Myotis brandtii
TTTATTTTCAAATTTTTCTTTGTAATTTATTTTCAGGGCAAATTTATTCGGATCAACTTTGATGTAACTGGCTATATTGTTGGGGCCAACATTGAAACATGTATCCTTTTTCAGAATAGTATAATCTAAAATAAAGAATCATTTCCTCTTCCTACGGCCTCAAAGAAACCCTTTGTGATATCACTCCCGTTATCAAGATGGTAAAACTTGAGTCCCAAGAGATTGTGACTTGGTCTTATAACACC
>NW_005240374.1:0-245 GCF_000412655.1 Myotis brandtii
CGGGGGTGGGGGAGGCGTGAGAGAAGCACAGACAGGCCCGGGAAAGACCCTTCCTCTTGGAGCCAGCAAACCACGGGAAGGGGGCTCCCAGCACCGCCCCCCTCCCCCTTCTTACTAGCTTTGGCCTTGGTCTGACCCTCACCCATCCCAACCACTGTCCGGTTCCCTCCTGGCACCTCAGTCTGGCCCGGATTGAGCTTGCAATGAAGCATCAGCCTGGGGTGGGGGTGGGGAGGTGAGGCTGA
>NW_005240375.1:0-245 GCF_000412655.1 Myotis brandtii
TATGTGCAAAATGAGGGAGAACAAATGCAGAGGAGACACGTGCAGTTGTAATAACCGTGCAGTGCAGTGCAGGGCTCCACTCTGAGCTGCTAGGTATAGTAAAGAAGGGGATCCTGAGCTTAGTTAGGGTTGGGGCTCAGGATCTGGATTTTTACAAATACCCAGCTGATCCTTAGGATCATGAGAGATCTAGACAAGCTACTGCACAATGAGACACATTCTTCTCATTTTTCAGTAAAAAATAC
>NW_005240376.1:0-245 GCF_000412655.1 Myotis brandtii
AGGTTCAAAAAGCCTTTATTTGGACTTCTGGGTCTCCCCAGGTACCCATTATCCTTAGCTGCTTCCACAGCGCTTTTTTCAGCTTTGCAGTAAGGGAAACTGAGGCCCAGAGCGAAGCTATGAATGAAGGCTCGAACCTACAACATCAGCACAAGCTCCTCTGCTCTCGTGGTGTAGAAGTCGCTTTTCACACATCAAGCCTGCAGTGGCTGCGCTGGCTCGGACACTCTTGGGTCCCCATCCCA
>NW_005240377.1:0-245 GCF_000412655.1 Myotis brandtii
AATTCCTGCTCTCTCAAGTTGGACAGAATTGGCTTTTTTGTTTGCATCCAAGAACATTAACTTGTACAGAAATTGGTGTCAGGAGTGGACACAGGCCAAAAATACTCAGGGAGATGGCAGGAGTCTGGGTTTTATGAACTGGTCTAGTTAGAAGCCCCCTTGTTCACATGCCTATGCTCTCCTGTTCACGTGGCCCACCCCCTTGAGACCTTGGATGGTCTCTGTTTTGGGGAGCCACCTCCATG
>NW_005240378.1:0-245 GCF_000412655.1 Myotis brandtii
TAACAGCATCTATCATACACATATCAAATACGTACTATATGCCAGGTCCTCTGCTGAACATTTTACATGCATTAGAATCTCATTTAATCCTGCAAACAACCCCGAGAGATGGGTGTTGTTCACATTTCCTGGATGAGGAAACCAAGAAGCCAAGAGTAGAGCCCTCAGTGTCGCCCAGCTAATATGTGGCAGGGCCAGGCCTTGAACCCAGACCTGTCTGACTTCAGAGCCCATGAGTATAAGCA
>NW_005240379.1:0-245 GCF_000412655.1 Myotis brandtii
TCCTGGTTCATAGGTTGACACTCAAACACTGAGCCACTCTGGCCAGGCCAGAGTTTGTTTTAAAACAGGTTGTTGAGCAAATGCTAAGTGTACCCAACAACAATCTAGGGAACACTGATGAGGTTCTCTGGTCAGCCCCCGTCAAACTATTTACCCGCAATAAGGTTGAAATTGACTGTGAGCAATGCGCAATCTAATGAACTGAACAAACAAGCAAAACAGAGACAGACTCATAGATGGAGAGC
>NW_005240380.1:0-245 GCF_000412655.1 Myotis brandtii
GGTCACCTCACCTGCAAGGGGCGTCTCAGGAGGCTCCAGGGCGATTTCCTGCTTCACCATGAAAATGAGAGCCAGGCTGCCAGAGAGAGGCTGTGCCCTCACCTGCGGGCTGCTGGCGTGACAACCCTGTGACAGGCAAGGCCGGCCTCCAAGTGACCACCACCTGTGCGTGTCTGTGTCCATCCTGTGTCCACCGTGCCCTCCTCCATCTGCTCAGCTGAGGCCACAGGGAAAGACGCCATGAC
>NW_005240381.1:0-245 GCF_000412655.1 Myotis brandtii
TTTTTTTCTAGTAGTTCTCAGTAGTTGCTTTGAATTTTTGTGGGTTGCCCGCCCCCCCGTCACTTTTATTTTGGAAATTTAAAAATCGATATGATTTCCCTAATTATAGATAGAGATCTCATGGAAGATTTAAAGTTTTACAGATAGATCTCTTAGACAACTGCCTTAAGCATTTGTTTCTCTGTGGGTCCCTGGGGTAACCAGTAAGAATGCAAGCACACCTTGTAACAATTCCCCATTTCCTA
>NW_005240382.1:0-245 GCF_000412655.1 Myotis brandtii
GTAACCTGCTAACAGTCTCATGGGGTCTTAGAGATAGTATAGTGAATTATGTTTAATGAATTCTATAATTGAGAATGAAATGAAGTAGGCATATTCATTCACACATGGCTGGTAGCTACTAAATTCATGTAAGTTTTCTGGAAAGCAATTTAATAATGTATATCAAGATCCTTAGAGGTGCTCAGAACTTTGACTCAAAATTCTATGAAAAAATAATTAAAACTAAGGTAAAAACAGAGAAAAAG
>NW_005240383.1:0-245 GCF_000412655.1 Myotis brandtii
GGAGGGGCCAGAATGGAGAGAGGGCTGTGTACACTGTCAGTGGGTAGTCTGAAGCCACAGATTTAGTTGTCCGTCTACCCTAATAATAAACCAGACTTTCCTAAGCTGCCAGACAGGAGGTAGGTAGCCTCAGCAAAGCAGGAGAGGACAGACCTCCAAGTGGCACTTCACCCGCATAATCACCTCACTGTCAGGTGCACGACACTCTCAAGGAGGCCAATGTGGTCCATTTGTACCTAAGCTCC
>NW_005240384.1:0-245 GCF_000412655.1 Myotis brandtii
AATTGCTGCCTTGTAGATTTTTGCAAATCTTAAATCTTCCTCCTTTCCCCACTGTTTATAGATGGGCAAAATTTATGATTGAGTCATGTGGGAAATTTTCCCAAATCCCACCATAATCCTGCTTTTGCTAAGGTTTTTTCCATAAAAATATATGAAATAAATGAAAATTGGGTCCGTTCCATGGCATGATGCGGAAAGCCATCCTAGGCCCACCTTCAAGCATCCACTATAATGGGACCTGTGAC
>NW_005240385.1:0-245 GCF_000412655.1 Myotis brandtii
CGAGTCTGGTGTTTTGGGGTTTGTTTTGTGTTTGCTTTGTTTTGCTTTTCATGTATTTGTGGACAGCAAGGGACCAAAGAGGGAGGGAGAGTGTTACTTGGGCACTTACAAAAGTTTTAAACACGTATGAAACCCGCTTCAAGCTCCTTATGATCGTGTCAGGGATGCTCGTGTGATTGCCCCGTAATATGGGGCGTTCCTTCATCACTGACACGTTGTCTTTAAAAAACGAGAATGGCTAGAAT
>NW_005240386.1:0-245 GCF_000412655.1 Myotis brandtii
AGATGCCTCTTCTGCAGGAAGAGGTCCTCGGAAGGACCCTGAACTCCGTCCCCCGCGTTTCACACGTGACCCTTGGGCCTGGACTGATGGTGGCTCTCCTTTCCCTGCGAGGGCAGAGAGGAGTCTCCATTCCCGGTTCTGAGGAGACAGCGATGGGTGTGCCACCTCTTTGCCATTTGGTGAATGGACACTGTACACAGTGGCCCTGGGGACCCCAGGCTTCCACGTCTCTGGTTGGCTAGAAC
>NW_005240387.1:0-245 GCF_000412655.1 Myotis brandtii
GCGAGCTGCTGCTGCTACTGTACCACATCCCAACTTCAGCTTCACTGCTCCTCTCGCAGTCAGGAGAGCCAATCACAGATTTCCCCCTGCTTCTGCGATCATCTAACCCAGACAAAACCCCACTTCCTTGAATCTTCTCCAGAATCACCCAACACAAGCCCAAATGGTATCATTTCTAACCCCCTTTAGCTGAGATGCCTCCATGGTTCCCATCCTGTGTGTGTGTGTGTGTGTGTGTGTGTGTG
>NW_005240388.1:0-245 GCF_000412655.1 Myotis brandtii
ATATATTTTACCACATATCTATATGTCTATGAAAATATATAATATGTTTTGCAAGCAGGTATACATTTTACTAATTATAAAATTATTTTAAAACTTCTTCTGAGCCTTTATATATTGCTCAGCATTTTCTTTTAATCTTTATATTTATGCACATATACATTGTATTTACTTTAACTACTCTGTGGAATTCCACTGTAGGCCAACCCCAAAGTGATTTATTTATTCTCTAGTTGATGACCATTTAT
>NW_005240389.1:0-245 GCF_000412655.1 Myotis brandtii
GACCTTGCTCTTCCCCTTGTTTTGATGATAGCTCAGCAGCAGGATAGGGTGATCTTTCAGGAAGGTGGAGAGAAAGATGTGGAACTGGTGGGAAAGCTCTATGACCAGTGCCATGATACCCTGGTACAGTTTGGTGGATTTTTAGCACTGAATCTAAGCACAGAAGAGTACACAAAGAGAGTGCCCTCGATTGATGTGCTCTATCACAAATTTCATATACCCCATGATGCAGCATTTTTCTTGTC
>NW_005240390.1:0-245 GCF_000412655.1 Myotis brandtii
GTCGCAACCCACAGGTTGAGAACCGCTGCTCTAGGGATGTGGCCATGGAAAGGATAAGGAAGACAAAAATCAAGATGAGCAAAGCAGGGACATGGGACCCTCTGCCCGTGGATAGCCAGGCGTCTCATGTCCAAGCGGAGGGACTAGGATTTGAACCCACATATTTGACTTACTTTTCCTCTTCCTCCTTCTTCTTTTTCCCTCCTTTTCTCCTTTCTCCTCTCTCTCTCTCTCTCTCTCTCTCT
>NW_005240391.1:0-245 GCF_000412655.1 Myotis brandtii
ACCCCCCGCCCCCCAAACATTTCAACAAATGGTGCTGGGCTCCGGGCTGGGATGCAGGCCGCGGCCTGACACCTCGCTGGACGGGGCGGGGCCGTAGGAGGAAGCCATCAGGCGCCCAGGCCTGGGTCTGCTCCACACCTCACTCTCCCACGCCGGCCCAGCAGCAACCTGTGGGCCCAGGCCATCTGCTCCCAGAGGTCTCCTCCGAGATACGCCCGGCTTTGCCCGCGGAGACCTCGCTGGGT
>NW_005240392.1:0-245 GCF_000412655.1 Myotis brandtii
AGCAGACACTAGAGCTGGTCCTAGAGCCAGGGTGCATGGAATCGGTGCTGAGTCCGGAGCACAGGGTTCATGGGGAGAGACAGACAGATGAGACAGGAAAGGAATTTGGGCCCAGATCACAAAGGACCTTGAAAAGCAGGTTTAAAAACTTGGATGTACCCAGCCCAATGGTTAAGCGTTGACCCATGAACCAGGAGATCTTGGTTCAGTCCAGTCAGGGCACATGCCTGGGTTGCAGGCTCGAT
>NW_005240393.1:0-245 GCF_000412655.1 Myotis brandtii
AAGAACTTTATATATTTTGGAAATTAACCCCTTATCAAACGTATTATTGGCAAATACCTTATCCCATAGAGTGGGATCCCTCTTCATTTTTGATGCTGGTTTCCTTTGCTGTTGCAGAAGCCTCTTAGTTTGATGTCGTCCCATTTATTTATTTTGTCCTTTGTTTCTAGAAAGAAACCAGAAACACCAATCAGAACGAATATATGCAATATGCACCCCTATGTTCATAGCAGCGTTATTTACAA
>NW_005240394.1:0-245 GCF_000412655.1 Myotis brandtii
ACCCACTGGAGTTACTTGTCATCCCGTGGACTCGCCTCGAAGTCTCCTTCTGTCTCTTCTCAGCATTCGGCGGACTACAGTCCGCGATCAAACTCGGGTGGCTTAGCAGCCTCCTGAAATCTAAACAGAAATCACCAAACCTGCTGCCATTGCCCATCTGAGGTGCTAACATGCCTGAGGTGCTAACATGCAGATGGGAAATGGCTGTTTTTTGCCAGGAGTGCAGCGCCCCCAGGTTCTCACTC
>NW_005240395.1:0-245 GCF_000412655.1 Myotis brandtii
GGGGAGTGGACACAGAGTGGGGAAAGAGGTGGGAGGTATACCAATCCTTTCCATCTGCCCTTCGATCTCCACCCAGTGCTTCCCATTGGGTGAACCTATGAAGAAAACAGTTGGCAAAGGAGCCTGGGAAAGGATGTTTGCTACATCACCCACCTGCAGAGCAGAACAGGGAAAGGGCAGACAGTGACCAGCAGAATTGTGACCAGGGCTAATATATGGTCCACTGAGCTGAGGAAGTTAAGTCA
>NW_005240396.1:0-245 GCF_000412655.1 Myotis brandtii
TGGCGGTGACTCGCTGTGACCTCATCTCAGGGGTCACCGACCTCCTCCCGACCTCTCTTTTCCATGTGCCAGGGACGAGCCGTACCTACAGCTGGGTGCCAAGCCCCGGTAACCCTTAGGGAGGCTGCTGGTGACGCCCCTGGAGAAGCCAGCAGCAGCCCTGAGGTCGGCCCCACAGGCAGCCAGGCCCGCACTCTGCTCTGAGTTGTTGGAATTGTGTATCCATCCCAGACAATAATCAACAT
>NW_005240397.1:0-245 GCF_000412655.1 Myotis brandtii
TTAAAAAAATTATAATAATAAATGGAAATATTTTAAAATGGGGTTGGAGCTGTCATCCCAGAGAAATCACCTTGCACATTTAATGCCTCCAACCTTTGGAATGTTAAAGCAGGGCGAGATAACCTTTGGACTGAGTCTAAAGCAACACTGTGTCCCAAAGAACTGTTTGCACGGAGAACAAGGAAGCAGATATTATGACTGCAGGACTGCTGATTACCAGACTAAAAAATGAAAACATTGATTAG
>NW_005240398.1:0-245 GCF_000412655.1 Myotis brandtii
ACCGGACTCAATGCACTTTTCTCTTTCCTTCTAGGGATTGAACCTGCAACCTTGGTGTATCAGGGGACACTGTAACCAACTGAGCTACCCAGCCAGGACAAAGCTTCTGCCTTCTTACTAAGGTTTTGTCCCAGCTCCCATGTCTATCAGTTTGGGGTAGATTTGGTTTGAAATCTCTCGCTAGGACTGTGTACTTGTGCATTTTTCTTTTAAAAAATGTCAGGTTCCTTTGCTTTATAGAGTTC
>NW_005240399.1:0-245 GCF_000412655.1 Myotis brandtii
ACAGTCCCCGGGAAGCCCGTCCCCGTTTCCTGCCCCGCATAAGTGCCACCCTCTCTGGGGAAACTCTGAAAACTCCCTTTGAGTCCTTGTTTTCATCTAACGGGGGAGTCGTTTGCTGGTTGACAGCATAAGGTCTGCAGACAGACCTCCAGCTTCCAGGAACAACCCCCTCTCTTCATAGACGTGTGGTGTGGGAACGAGTTCCTTTCTGTGTAAAACTAGAGGCCTGGTGCACGAATTTGTGC
>NW_005240400.1:0-245 GCF_000412655.1 Myotis brandtii
TGCTGGTGTCCTTGGGCGGCTCACTGTCTCTGCAGGATCCTCAGTCTCCTCCTCTGTTAAATGGGCATCATGACCCCTAGCTGACCCTGGTCTCCAAGAATTTGTGAGGGCCCATTGAGGTCTAAGAAAATAATGCGCTCTCTGGAAATCCTGCCTCCTTGGTCTTCACTGCTCATTGCCAGTGTTCTCCCTGGGCACCAGTTGTCACTGCTTGGCTGGGCATGGGGGCTGGGAACAAGGTTGGG
>NW_005240401.1:0-245 GCF_000412655.1 Myotis brandtii
ACACAATGGAAGGTTTCAACAGCAGACTAGAAGAAGCTGAGGACCAAATGAACAAATTAGAAGACAAGGTGGAAAAAACCACCCAAGCAGAGCAGCAACTGGGGGAAAAACAAAAACAAAAACAAAAACAAAAACAAAACTTAAAAAGCAGGAGGAGAGTCTAAGGGAGTTTGGGGACAACATGAAAAGAAACAACATCTGCATAATTGGGGTGCCAGAAGGAGAGGAAGCTGAGCAAGGAATAG
>NW_005240402.1:0-245 GCF_000412655.1 Myotis brandtii
AGTAGAAAATTGATTATTCTTTATAAATTTTTTGTGGAGCTGCAGAATAAAATAAAAAAATGTAACTACTAATTTTCAATTTGCTTAAGTAAAGATTACTTTTAAAATATTTTTTAAACTAAATATTTTATGACATAGACTAAAATTGCATAAGCATAATTTTATGCCTCTATATGTAAGGAAAATATTTAAGATTAATATCCTCAGTGAAGTAGATTTTTATAATTTATATTATTCCATGAACA
>NW_005240403.1:0-245 GCF_000412655.1 Myotis brandtii
TATCTATATAAAAGCCTAATATGCAAATTGTCCCCTCTGGCGGGAGTTCGATCCACTGGGAGCTCGGTCGCTTGCTATGACGTGCGCTGACCACTAGGAGGTGGTGTGGAACGAAGGAAGGCCCCGGCCAGCAGCAGCGAGGGACGCTACCTGTGCACTAATTTCATGCACCGGGTCTCTAATTATTAATAACAAATTACAACATTTGCTAAAGACTGATGACTATCATCGTGTTGCATTCATTT
>NW_005240404.1:0-245 GCF_000412655.1 Myotis brandtii
CATATCATGTACTAAGTACAAGATAGTGCTAATCACATTGTCATTGCAATGGTGTTATCATCGCGATTGCCTGCAGTTGCCTCTGCTTTATACTAAGCTTTATAGAGGTTGAGCTGAGATACCAGGTACTTGTTCCACCTGGTATCTCTTGCATCTAATAGATTTCCCAGCACATGGTAGATATGAAATAAACATTGTTGAGTGGTATTAAAGGATAATGTTCTCTTACTTTCCTATCCTTAATA
>NW_005240405.1:0-245 GCF_000412655.1 Myotis brandtii
ATGATGAGAATTAGAGTTTTAAAAATGTGGGTGAGGCATTGGCTGGGTTTCTCATTTGCTTCAGGCTTTGTCCCGGATATGCCAAGGTTGTGAGTTTGATGCCTGGTCAGGGCACATACCAGAGTAACCCAGTGAATGCATAAATATGTGGAACAAGAAAGCAATGTTTTCTCTCTGTGTGTCTCCCTTACCCATACTCACTTTCTAATCAATTTATTAAAATTGAAAAAAAATTGTGTAGTATT
>NW_005240406.1:0-245 GCF_000412655.1 Myotis brandtii
TGTATATATACTAGAGGCCCAGTGCACGGCATTCGTGCACTCGGTGGCGGGTGAGTGGTGGGGGGTAGGGGAGTCCCTCATCCCTGCCTGCGCCCTTTCACAGTCCAGAAGCCCTCAGGGGATATCTGACTGTCAGCTTAGGCCTGCGGCAGTCAGACATCCTTAGTGCTGCCACGGAAGCGGGAGAAGCTTTCACCATTGCTGCTGCGCTCACCAGCTGTCAGCCCAGCTTCTGGCTGAGTGGT
>NW_005240407.1:0-245 GCF_000412655.1 Myotis brandtii
CGCGGCAGAGCACGACCCGTAATTAACTCCCAAACCTCCCGTGGAAGCCAGTCTCCTCCGATTCTCGTCAAACTCCTTTAATTACGACCAGCGATTGGCCTGCTCAGACACTCAGCTGAGATGCGAGGCGGCTGCTCCCGCCACCCA
Organism: Myotis brandtii; assembly: GCF_000412655.1. Classification (NCBI taxonomy): domain Eukaryota; kingdom Metazoa; phylum Chordata; class Mammalia; order Chiroptera; family Vespertilionidae; genus Myotis; species Myotis brandtii. The sequence continues at coordinate 148 of NW_005240407.1, forward strand.
GGGTGCAAAGGAAGCCTTAACGAGCCGTGGGTTTCACAGACACGAACTTGACACAGCACGGGCACTCGCCTGGCAGCGTGGCTCAGTGGCTAGGGCGC
>NW_005240408.1:0-245 GCF_000412655.1 Myotis brandtii
GAGAGAGAGAGAGAGAGAGAGAGAAAATGTCTGGTACACAAAATTCTTGCACAGATGAGGTCTGCCTGGCCAGCAATCGGGGCCTATCAGAGCCATCTCACCCAGTCCCAATTGGGGCCGATCAGGGCCAGTGGCCAGGGAGAGACTGCAGGAGGGACCACAGGAGGGCTCTAGGGCATGACAGCCCCATCTTACCCAGTTCTGAGCAGCTGGACCCCAGCAGCAAGCTAACCTGCCAGTCGGAG
>NW_005240409.1:0-245 GCF_000412655.1 Myotis brandtii
GTGACATGTTTCTTTGTCTCCACATTTTGGCTTATTCTCTGGGTTTGTTTCTATATTTTACGTAGAGCTTCCATGTCTCCCAGACTTGGTAGAGTGGTCTTGTGTAATAGGTGTCCTGTAAAGCCCAGGGGTACAACCTCCTCAATCACTTCAACTGGGCACCCCAGGTGTGCCCCTATGTGGGCTGTGTGCACTGCCCTGTTGAGCTTTGATTGCTGTTGGCATCATTATAAAGTATTGACCCC
>NW_005240410.1:0-245 GCF_000412655.1 Myotis brandtii
TGATCATTTACTGTATGTAAGACACCGAGGCATGATGCCATCATTTCTGCAAATGACATGTGGGTGTGGCAGGCAGTCTTGGATCCCATGTCCTAGGGCACGAGAGCCCCACAGATTTCTGGGTTCTGGGATGATCAGTATCCACCGCTCTTGCCTTTTCAAGGGAGGACCTTCAGCTGCCAATTCTCAGCGTCTCACTGCTCTTAGTGCCACATTGCTTCACTTTTTGGCTGATTTTCTAGTCT
>NW_005240411.1:0-245 GCF_000412655.1 Myotis brandtii
TGGGCACGGATGAGGAGGTAGAGTCAGAGAGCTTGGGCGGGGACACCCTGCGAAACACTGAAGAGTGAGGAAGGGAGCTGGGGGGATCCCTGAGGAAGGCAGCGCTTCTGTGCCCGGTCCTGTCAGCTACCCGCCCAGCCTCAGCGACTGGTCCGGGCCCCTGCCCACAGCCTCAGCTGGCAGCGTCGAATCAGGAGCCAATAGCCCGTAAATACTCTTGAGTGAAGGGAGTTCCTGCAAGCCCA
>NW_005240412.1:0-245 GCF_000412655.1 Myotis brandtii
CTACGTGGAGGGGATGCAGTTGGATCAGGGCAGACTGAACACTTGCCACTGGCTGAGGAGGTGGGAACCCGACTGTGACAGCTCCCTCTGCCACCAACGGCACAGACACGTTATGCCTCCATCCATCTGGTGGCACGAGGTGGGGGGAATCAGGCTTCCTGACCCTCCTCATGGTGCAAGTCCATGACATCATGCAAAATTCTTTGCATGACAATGCATGGACCATAGCAGGAAAGAGATGGGGT
>NW_005240413.1:0-245 GCF_000412655.1 Myotis brandtii
GCCCCCAGGTTCTGCTGTTTGCCGGCTTGATTTGAGCTCCCAGCAAACCCGGCAGCCACGGCTGCTCCTCGTTCATGGCTGCAAACAGTTGTAATGAGGGCGTCTCTGGTGAAAACTGGCTTTTAATCTATTATCTCAGAATTGTCACATTTGGAATTGCTGCCGGTTCGCTACCCTTTGTCGCCACAGGAACCCTGTAACATCCGAGGGAAAATAAGGAACCGAGGAGCACTGCTGGCCTGCCC
>NW_005240414.1:0-245 GCF_000412655.1 Myotis brandtii
CAACCAGAGTTTAATAAGGAAATGTGGTAAAGCACTAGGTTATAATACAAATATACAAAAATCAATAGATTTCCCTCTCCTCAAGCAAAACATATGCAAAATGAAAACTTAAAAATTCATTCTCAATAGTAGTATTTTTAATGTAGGAACATATTTAATATAATAAAGGCACAAGACCTATATAATAAAAAGCTATACAACAAATGGGAAAGCTTCTTAAATAGAAAAAATTAATATCATGACAA
>NW_005240415.1:0-245 GCF_000412655.1 Myotis brandtii
ATGGAAAAAGAATGCACCTTGAGATTTTTCCAACATAGTGGCTACGCCTTAGTAAACAGTCTTTTCATTGTCTTCTTCGAATATGCCGATTTGACTATGCCAGCTATTACCTGCTGGATCATCGATAAAACAATATTTCCCGGCATGTAAGTTACATTAATACTCTTCTCGGGTTCATTTCCCCCTAAGGTATTAAAAGAATAGGTCATGATTAAATATAGAAATGTTCCTGGATCTTGAGGACC
>NW_005240416.1:0-245 GCF_000412655.1 Myotis brandtii
TGTTTTTTAGATTTCACATATAAGTGAAATCATATGGGATTTATCTTTCTCTATCTGACTTATTTCACTCAGCACAATATCCTCCAGATCCATCCATGTTGTCACATATGGTAAGATTTTATTCTTTTTATGGCTGAGTCATATTTCATTGCATATGTATATGTATATGTACCACTTTTTAGAAATCCATTAATCTATTGATGAACACAGGTTGCTTCCATATATTGGCTATTGTAAATAATGCT
>NW_005240417.1:0-245 GCF_000412655.1 Myotis brandtii
TGGCAAAATTCCGAGGTCCATGCTTGTGGAAGGCATCTCCCTTCTCCTCTCGGGGAACTCCTGCTCCCCATCCTGTTCTACAAGCGGCAGCACAGATTCCACACAAAAGAGAAATCTTATTGAACAAATCTTTTTGTTGGTTTAAACCACAAATTCCACATTCAAGCAGAAATCACAGATAATGTAGCCAATAGCTGTAACATTAAGGAAAAAATCTCCTAAGAGATGCTCAAAACAGTTTGATC
>NW_005240418.1:0-245 GCF_000412655.1 Myotis brandtii
TTCTGGGGTTAGTTAGCTGGAGGGAAAACAGCACCACAGCTGGGCAGGAATCCAAGTACAGAATAATAGCTGTGGTAAGAAGTGAAAGTAATAATATGAAAATCAACCATGTAATAAGCACTTACTATGTGGCAGAGCTCTGCTACACCTGCTGTGTGCATGATCTCATTTAAGGCTCACAATAATCTTATAAAATAGAGGTGGTATTTGTCCTGTTATTTAAAGGGAGCAGTGACTTAGAGAAG
>NW_005240419.1:0-245 GCF_000412655.1 Myotis brandtii
ACCAAGAGCAGCAAATCTCTCCCAGAAGAGCAGAGGCGTTTACTTTCCCAAAAAAGCTGTGACAGGGAATACAATTTTGTCATTGAAACTTGGGATCCTGTGCCCAGATAGCGTGCAGGGCAACCGGAGACTGGATATACAGATGGAACCCAGCTGGCCTCCTTTCTCCAAGGGGTACTCGCTTTTCAGCTAATAGCTTCCAAGTGAGCATGTTCTTCCCTCCTAGCTCCGTTGGTGGACTCCAG
>NW_005240420.1:0-245 GCF_000412655.1 Myotis brandtii
GAAATGATAAAAATAATTTTAAATTATCTTATATTTAAAATAAGGTTAATTGGAAAATATTTCAAAGTTAAAAAGCTGCAATGGCTCTTAATTGCTACTAGCATGTATTGATTAGTTTATTAGAGGTTTCACACAGATTTTAATGTTCAGAGTTATTGTCTGGAGAGATGTCATTTTGTCTGGCCCATATAGATTTTTTACATTATATTTTTTATTAGTATTTTGTTTTTTTGATTTTTTTATTT
>NW_005240421.1:0-245 GCF_000412655.1 Myotis brandtii
TTGTAGACATCAGGTCCTTATGACAGTGGCAGAAATTTAAAAAAAAATTTTTAAAAAGCCCTCATCTAAGTCTAAGTTCAAGGTATGGTCAGGACGAGGAAACACCTCCCCCCTCAAAAAAAGGGGGAAATCGCGGGCTGTGCTTCTAAGCGCAGCTCAGGCTGGGGAAGCAGGCCTGTGTCTTTGTTGTTTCACCACTTCCGCCCCGGAGGCTGCTCCCAATTACACCACCTACCAGCAGGCTC
>NW_005240422.1:0-245 GCF_000412655.1 Myotis brandtii
ACCCGGGTGCTGCTTCCCCCTCGGGGCTCGGACCGTCCGTCCTGCCTGTTCCCTGCCCTTCCCGTCAGCTGTCGCTTCCTGGGAGGCATAGCCAGTTCTGGAATTGGGGAGCGAGCTTCGGGCAGGTCTGCTCTTGTGGGCGGGACAGCCGACCCAGAAAAGGAAGCCCTGTTCTCCACCCGGTTATTCCTCTGCCGCGGACCCCAGCGTCCATCCGGAGTCGGGCCCTGCTCTCGGGCTGGACT
>NW_005240423.1:0-245 GCF_000412655.1 Myotis brandtii
AGATAGTAAAGGGAGGGGCCAAAGTTTATCTTGAGCCCAAAGCTAAAAGTGCTTTTAGCTTACAGGGTAATCTGCATATCACAGAGGCATATCTTGGGATGACTCATTCTGGTCCCCCCAAGTATTATAAGTATCACATAGTGGAAGATCCGTGGGCTAGCGTCCATGCTAAAGTCCAGGCAGCAGATCAGAGATTCTTTAACTGTTCTCCGATGCCCTGCCATATGGCTTTGAGTGCAGATTGC
>NW_005240424.1:0-245 GCF_000412655.1 Myotis brandtii
GAGTATTAACCACTACCTCCCCGCCCCACAAAAAAAGGAAAATGAATTGAAATGGCTGAGAGGGAAGCATGGACCAAATCTCAAGATAACCTTATTCCCTGAACCAACATCATCAGGTCTGCCGACCTGTGGTTTCCTTCTTAAGCTGATTCCTTTACCACTTGCACCACATTGTTTTTTAGGACCCTTGTTGCTTGTGACCTGCACATGTGTGCATGTGTGTGTGCATGTGTGTGCATGTGTGT
>NW_005240425.1:0-245 GCF_000412655.1 Myotis brandtii
CCTCCTCCCTTAAATAAGGACCTTGATAATGAACTCACGTAATGCTTGCTACACAGTAGACCAGTTGCTCTATCCCCGTCCTTAATGTGACTTGGAGGGCAATGGCCAGGTTGAGCTATCACCAGGGAGGGAGAAAGTCCAGGTGACATGGGAAAGCTAAGTGCTGACCTTGTGATCCTAGTGGTGTTTTTTAAAATGGCAGAGCCCCGCCCTGACCAGTTTGGCTCAGTAGATAGAGCGTTGGC
>NW_005240426.1:0-245 GCF_000412655.1 Myotis brandtii
ATCTTCTACCCTAACTTTGTTGACAAAAGATGATGAAGATAAAATTTAAATAATATGCTACATGGTGATTACAGGATGGCTGAAAATGAGGTGTCATTGTTACTCGGGTCTCAGTTAATACCTAATGAGAATACGGAGATAACTGAAAGACAACAAATACCTCATATTTATTTAAGAACATCAATTTCAGGAGAGCTCCCTGTATACTAGTTTATAGTAATTGCACCATCTTTTAAAAGGTTTTA
>NW_005240427.1:0-245 GCF_000412655.1 Myotis brandtii
AGGAGGAGTCGAAGAATTTCCTGGAATCTGCCCACTCGCCACTGGTATCTTTATACAGCACCCTCCCTGGGAGACGGAATCTTGGCAGCTGCGGGGTCACTCTGCACTCTCCCTCAGCTCCTGCCCATCCCTCCCACTCCTGCGCACCCCTCAGAGGTTCCTGTACACTCCTCACCCGCTCCTGTCTGCTCCCCTTTCGGTGCTGCTACACCAACTATTGGGGCTGGTTGCTCATTTGGACTTGG
>NW_005240428.1:0-245 GCF_000412655.1 Myotis brandtii
TAATTATGCCTTTTCTCTGTCAATCCAAAGCATTTCGCGTGTGTCTTTATTAAAACATTTTTATATTATATGACAGCTAATTTTTGTTTTGTTTTATTTTTAACATGTCTGTATCTTTACTGAGATCACTACCTTCTGAGAGAATTTTAAAACTAATCTGTTTCAATAAAGTAATTTATCATTAAAAATTAAAATTTTACTTCTAGTCAGTACCATCATAACTACTTGTTAGAGGGAAAACCTCT
>NW_005240429.1:0-245 GCF_000412655.1 Myotis brandtii
CTTAACCTCTTCACTCACAAAGACTTTAATACCCAAAATGTGAGATACAGAATATAAAATAACTTTAAACTGTTTAAAGAGATGCAAGACAGAATCACAAAAATGAGCAACGAAGAGACCACATAAACAAATAGCCATCCTACTACCCCTCTCAAAAAAAAAAAAAAACACAGATAGATTTCTAAAGAATTATTAGGGAGGGTAAAGGGTACTTTTATAAAGAGACATTAAGGGAGCCTCTCTGA
>NW_005240430.1:0-245 GCF_000412655.1 Myotis brandtii
CTGGTTAAATAGAAAACTAAGTATTATTTCACAGTGATATGCTGTATATACTATTTTAATCAATTGTTTTAAAATCTTTTTGATATGTGTTGTCAAACTTCCCCCAAATCAAAGTCTAAATGAACTCTTGCTGACCTTGAACTAACTTTGAAAGTTGAACATCTCAAAAGAAGGTTTCTTTCACCCTATAAATGAGAGATATTTAACTGATTAGTCTTATTTGATCTGTTAGATTACATGAGAAG
>NW_005240431.1:0-245 GCF_000412655.1 Myotis brandtii
TCGAGGGAGGAGAGTTCCCTCGATTGGGAAATCTGAGCGATACAGGAAAGAAATGTGGATGCTGGTCAGTAAAACGGTGCATTGCCATGCAATGGAATGGTAAGATTTGTCCCATACAATTGTAAGGAGTACAGAGAAAAATTATGAAAGTAACAATGCTTAGCACATGGTAAGGGCTCAGTCAGTATTGACAATTGTTAATAGGGTGTTTTTCATATTTTCCTAAGTGAAATTTAGGAGCATTT
>NW_005240432.1:0-245 GCF_000412655.1 Myotis brandtii
GTTGGAGTACGAGAAGGATGAAACACAGCAGCGAGGAACATTTCCTAAGTGCCCTGAGGGCCAGGCCCTGGACCTGGAAACAAAAACCCACCTAGAGAAGGTAGGCACGAGGAAGGCCTGGGAACACCTGGTACAGAACCAGGGGAATAGGCTATGCAAGGGGGTGGTGGGTGGTGAGGCTGGAAAAGAGGAGAGGTTGGGACCCAATCAGTGGGCTTCAAGCCCAGGGTAAGGGGCTCTTCCAA
>NW_005240433.1:0-245 GCF_000412655.1 Myotis brandtii
CTCACTCCCAAGAAAAATAAAGTTTATAAATGACTCCCCTTCATGGCTTTGTTCTACCTCCACTTACATATCCATAGGAAAATGTATATGTTTTTTCTTTCGGATCTAGTGCTAGAATGTAGTTTAAAGCTTGGGGTCAATCCCTCTTTGGGAAGGACATTGGGGAAAATGAGCTAATCTGTGCAAAGCACAGGCCCACACTGGCTCTGAGTTGACATTCAATAAGTAGCAATAATGACAATGAC
>NW_005240434.1:0-245 GCF_000412655.1 Myotis brandtii
AACAGGTATCTCAGAATCCAAGAAAAGAGAGCATTTCAAAGTGGCAATAAATAAGTTGAAGCTGCAAGAGGTCCAATAAGATGAGAACTAAAATATCCTTGAGTTTAATAACTGTTATTGATTACTTTAACAACTGCATTTTAATTGAAAGTGAAAAAGTTTAAAAAGTGAGTGCAAAGATGGTAAAGATGGCAAATAAACTCACTCGTCTAATTGTACTCTCTCCGGAAGCCTCTCTTAAACTA
>NW_005240435.1:0-245 GCF_000412655.1 Myotis brandtii
CAATGGCAATTAAAGATATCTGCTGAGATATCAGAGTGTTAATAAAATTCCTAGGCAGCATATTAATTTAAAAGAAAGAAGAATCGCTGGGACCTTCAAAAACAATTAGAACTTACCTACCTTAATGAGCTGTCAGCAAGAGGTCAATGCATTTTCAGGGAGAAGACTAGCGACTTTGGACTTGTCTGGCAATACTGATTTTTTTTTTAGGGGTTGGGGATGGTTTTCCTCTTTAAAACAATTGC
>NW_005240436.1:0-245 GCF_000412655.1 Myotis brandtii
GTACAAACTGTTTGTTACAGAATAGTCATGGGGATGTCAAGTACAGCACAGGGGTTATACTTAATAGTATTATATTAAAAAAATTTAAATCCTCACCTGAGGATTTTTTTTATTTCATTGCTTTCAGAGAGAGTAAAAGAGGGGGAAGGAGAGAATAAAAGAGAAAGAGAGAGAGAAACATCAATATAAGAGAGACCCATTGGTTGCTTGCTTCCCACATACTCCCTGACCAGGGCCAGGGATGA
>NW_005240437.1:0-245 GCF_000412655.1 Myotis brandtii
AAACTACAGGGGAAAAAAGATATTTTAACACAACTGAGGAAATTTAATTATAGAATGGATAGAATATTATAATAGACTAGAGGCCTGATGCACAGAATTTGTGCATGGGTAGGGTCCCTAGGCTTGGCCAGCGATAAGGGCCGATCTGTGGGGCAACTGGTGGGGCGATGGGAAGGGGGCAGGGCCCGCTGGCACCTGCCTAGGCTGGAGCAACTGGTCATTCCATTGGTCCTTCCGCCATTTGG
>NW_005240438.1:0-245 GCF_000412655.1 Myotis brandtii
TCTTCAGGATTTTTTAGTGGGTGATGACAGTGCAAAAAAGGATTTGGAAGGTAGGATCTGAAAGCTCATTGACAATTCTCTATATGAACGCATGTTAAAGAACTAAACTAAACTGTGACCTTCAAAAGGGCAAGAACTGTATCTGAGTACCCAACATTTTGGCAGCACAGTTGCTGACAATGCCGAGTATACAAACAATAAATATTTTATCAATGAAAGAAACAGTCCTGGAGAATTTGATCAGA
>NW_005240439.1:0-245 GCF_000412655.1 Myotis brandtii
TACACTTACACTCATATCTCCAATTCCAATCCCATATCATAGGGTTCTAGATATAGTTTTCTACCTTTCTTTAACTGTTTTTTCCCAACAGTAAGAAAGCTGGTTTATTGTTAATACGTGCAATTATTCCATCAGTCCCAGCCTATAACACATCTCTCACTGTCCCAGCACCCTCTGCTGTGAGGGTGCCATGGTCACCTTGAGGGAGCTCTCACATCCCACCCTGGTTCACGCACCCATCTACC
>NW_005240440.1:0-245 GCF_000412655.1 Myotis brandtii
CATGCTCTCAAATGTGAGCACTCCCAGGAGAATGCATTCATCTCAATTTCTGAATGTTAAAAATCAAAATACCTGTAAGTACTCCCCAGAATGATTATCTGTCCTTTTTATTATACAAATAAGATAGTCCTAGTAAAACACTGGAATATGTGGGTTTATTTTTTTCTCCATTTACAGAATACCTATTTATGCCATTTTTTTAACAAAATGTTTTTCTTGAATTTTAGAGAGAGTGAGAAAGGGAG
>NW_005240441.1:0-245 GCF_000412655.1 Myotis brandtii
TACTCAGTCTCCACTTGTTGAAATCTTACTCATTTATGGACTTTCACCTTATATCTTCATTCAAACACCTGTTAACTACAAAATTTAATGGCTTTTTCCAATCCTTGTCAAGCTTGTAAGGACTCCAAGGGCCACTTTAATTCATGAAATTTCCTTCTCTCTCCCATTCCCAATCCCTCACATTTCCTGTTGTTTTTTTTTCTGCCTCCTCTTGTGTCCTCAGCAACTCCCTCTGCCTCTTCCTC
>NW_005240442.1:0-245 GCF_000412655.1 Myotis brandtii
TCCTTATACACCTCTCCCTTATCTTTCTTCACTATCCGTATTTTTTTTCTTCTTTTCTCTATTGTTTGGTTGTTTGCTTGATTGTTGAGTATATTGGGAGGTTTTAAGGATTGTTTGTGAGGTTGCTCTGCTTTTTCTTTTTATTTTTCTGTTCCCCACCCCCACCCCCTCACCCCAAGTTATTTTGGGGCTTCTGTTTTCCCTTGCCTCGCTTGATATTTTTGGTTGTTTGTAGTTTGTATTCA
>NW_005240443.1:0-245 GCF_000412655.1 Myotis brandtii
TACCATCTATGCCTAACTGCAAATGTACCCAACTTGTCAGTACACTCTCTGGAATAACAAATAATATCTCAATGATGTCAAAATACCTGTTCATTTTGTAGGAAATGAGAATACATGCTGTTATAAACAATTTAAACAACTTTTAAAATCAGTAATGCACTTGAAATAAAACATAGCTTTAAAAAGCAAAAAATAAAGACAAAAATATGGTGATACCATTTATATGTGGGATCTAAACAACTGAG
>NW_005240444.1:0-245 GCF_000412655.1 Myotis brandtii
GAACAGAAACTGTTCTCACCTGTGGCCCCGAGGGAGGCGGGCGGAGCAGGGAGGAGGCGGCTCCGAGAGGCCCTGGGCGCAGGGAGAGGCTTCCGGGACCCAGCGACCAGCTCATGGCGTCGAGTCTCCCAAACCTCCAGAGGGGATTAAAAACCAGCGGCCACCACAAGGCTTCCGCGTCCTGAGCGTCAGCGCGCCTGGCTCCGCGCAGGTAAGACCAGGCCTTACAGAGGAGCGAACAGGCT
>NW_005240445.1:0-245 GCF_000412655.1 Myotis brandtii
TCAATGATTCTCATTATTGATGTTTCTGTCTCTCTCTTCCTTCTTATCTGAAATAAATTTAAAAATATTTTTTAAAAAACACCAGAGATAAAGGGACTTTGGGGACAGGTTCAGGGGGTTTTCCTGGGATGAACTGTCATTGTTCATTGCCCTGGTTGCAGGCCTCGTGGGGTCCCATAGAGTTTAGGGGATGCACCCCTGTGGGAAGAGGCATGGGCATGCTCCTGGGAGGGAGAGTGCACTCT
>NW_005240446.1:0-245 GCF_000412655.1 Myotis brandtii
CATTTTTGTGGCACAAAGAGAAACCTTCTCCTCTTTCTGCTAAGCTGACTTGAGCACTGTCATTATGTGTCTACATCAGAGCACAGGCAGCCGTGTGGGAAGCTGAGTTCGGCACATCCATAGGACGAGCACTTTCCTGAATTACATGCTGCTGTTTCATGCTCTCTCCTAATACCCAGGTTGACTATCACTCCCTCCTAGCAGTGGAAGTAATTTCCACACACATGAGCTATATGTGGAAAATC
>NW_005240447.1:0-245 GCF_000412655.1 Myotis brandtii
ATTTCTTCTTATTGCTGAATAATATTCCATTGTGTGGATGTAAGAAATAGTAGATGTTTATTTCACCTTTGTAGCCTTTGCAGAGTGGGTTTGTGTACTGAATTATGTATGGTTTGATGTATTTTCATAAAAACAGATATTCCAAAATTCTGATTTTTTTCAAAGTATGTTTGATTATATTTATAAAAATGCTGGGAAGTAATGCTAGAATAAATCCTATATAATAAAAGCCTAATATGTAAATT
>NW_005240448.1:0-245 GCF_000412655.1 Myotis brandtii
ACATGGATGGATCTTGAGAATATCATGCAAACGAAATAAGTCTGATGGAAAAGTTAACAACCATATGATTTCCCTTATACGTGGAATACAAAATAGAAAGAAAGAAACAAACTCTGGACAGAGACAACAGAAGGTTAGTTACCAAAGGGGAAAGGTGGTGGTGTGAGAATGAAAAGGGTAAAAGGGTCAAATATGAGAGAGGGTCATGGGTTAGCTGCCTCCTGCACATTCCCTACTTGGGATCA
>NW_005240449.1:0-245 GCF_000412655.1 Myotis brandtii
GTCCAACATCCCCCGAGGGATGTAGTAGTGCAGGAAGCGGCAGACAGCGGGGGAGGAGCCTGAGCCTGGGCCAGTCGCCACACCGCTTCCCCCTCATCCCAACCTGCTGCACCTGCTGCTGCTGCTGGGGATAGTACTGCCGTGGAGGTGGCAGAGGCTTGCAATGTCGCAGCTGAATGACATTGAGCCCTACATCTGGTGCCCATCCGTCAGCTGAGCGGCGCTCCCTCTGTGGGAGCACACTG
>NW_005240450.1:0-245 GCF_000412655.1 Myotis brandtii
AGAGTCCCAGGGCCCTCCGTGAGAAGCTGCGGGGGTGGAAGTAATAGTGAGTGCTGAGGGCCATGGGCAGAGACCTGCTCCAGCATCTGCTACAGGGCAGAGTGGAGCCCCATTTACTCCTAATAGGCTGAGCCCTGGTTCTCCAAAGTGGGCAGAATTTGTGTTGAGTCGGGGGTATGGGGATTGGCTTAGAGGCCCTGATTGCTCTCCAGTGGTCTTCCCTCAGCCCTCAGTCTTTCTTGCCC
>NW_005240451.1:0-245 GCF_000412655.1 Myotis brandtii
TGCAGAACTCGAGGGGTGCAAAATCCTGCCCGATGCCACCTTGCACAGGGGCCCGCGGCCTTCTTTGATTTGTTTTTATTCTTCATTGTCATTACGTGTCCTGGAGGTTTTGCATTCTGGGATTTCCTTTTCCCCAATAAGATAAGAAACTTGGGGGTCTGTTTTTAAAAGTAGTGAGGGGTGAGTGTCAGTAAAAAAAAAAAGAAAGAAAAAGGGGAAAAACTGTCTGCCTTCCAATGTCCACA
>NW_005240452.1:0-245 GCF_000412655.1 Myotis brandtii
GGGAGAGGGGCAGGAGAGCGGCCACTTCCCAGGGTGCTGGGGAGGGGGCTGTCTCCTGGTAACAGGAGTGTAAGCTTTACCATTTCGAACCCCTTTCCCTGTGAGGACAGTCCTTACCTCCCGTCAATCCTGAGGGATAAGCCAGGCGGGTGATCTGTCCACGATGGGGAACCCAAAGCAGCAGAAGGCAGACGCTCAGCCTCATGTGAGCTGCTCACAACCTTGTGGACATTAGTTTTGCTCCA
>NW_005240453.1:0-245 GCF_000412655.1 Myotis brandtii
GAAGGGGGGCCTCTGGGCTGCTAAGCTGATCTGGCCCATGAGCAAGCGCACTGTGAGTGCTGGAAACGCGGTCGCACAGCCATCGTTCCCAAGCGGGAGGGGAGCTCAAAGCAGGTCCCAGTGGTGACTGTCTTCTGGGAGTGTGTCTAGGGCACCACTTGGACAGTTTAGTTTAGACCGGACAGGCCGCATGTGGAGAGGAGGAGATCGGTCCACAATCATGACCCTTTCAGAGGCAAATTGAA
>NW_005240454.1:0-245 GCF_000412655.1 Myotis brandtii
TGGTTCATCTCACGCCAAGACCAAGGCTCTCATCTCTCTCTGCCTGACCCCACCATCCAGGCTCAGGCAACCATTTTTCCAGAATGACACAAGTCACTCCCGGCCCACTTTGGTTGTAACCTGAAGGGATTGTTTCGTTCCAGAAAATTTAGAAAATAATAGCTTTGAATAATTTCCTAAGTCGGGATATATATGGTCGATTTATAGAAAAATATATTCCCATTTTGGGTATTTGGCATGGAGGG
>NW_005240455.1:0-245 GCF_000412655.1 Myotis brandtii
TTGTTGAGAGTATTACAGATGTCCCCCTTTCCCTCCCATTGCCCCCTCCACCCGGTTTATGCCATGACCCAGGCCTTTGCCACCCTATTGCCTATGTTCATAGGTAATGCATATATGCATTTAAATCCTTTGGTTAATCTCTTCCTGCCACACCTGTCACCTTCCCTCTGAGATTCGTTAGTCTGTTCCATGTACCCATGCCTCTATATCATTCATCAGTTTATTTTGTTCATTAGATTCCTTGT
>NW_005240456.1:0-245 GCF_000412655.1 Myotis brandtii
CACAGTTCAGGGAGGAAGGGAGGAAGCAATGAAGAGCGAGTATGGACGGAGGAGAAGGTTGCTGGAGCTAGGACACAGCAGGATTTTGGTGTGACCACACCATGTCATTCTCTCAAAATCTAAAATCTAAATAAATTCTACTAAGAAAAAGCCAGAATAGAGTATTCCAGTCAGAGGAGGTAGCAAGTGTGAAGGTCCTATGTAAGAAAATGCCTGGTCAAAGCCAGTGTGCCCAGAGCTCAGTA
>NW_005240457.1:0-245 GCF_000412655.1 Myotis brandtii
CTCAGAAGGGAGATGACAGACATAATTGGCCAAAATATTCTTGGGCTTTTCTTTTCTTTTCCCTTCAACATTTTCTTATGCTTTTCTTTCCCTCTGAGATAAATTTACATGGAATGGACTGCTTAGTGCACATTCACTAACTCAGCAGATGCACAGACCTTTATATTCCAAACCCCATCAATATGAAAAATATGCCATGGGCCGAATATTTGTGTTTTCCCCAAATTCCTATTTTGAAGCCTAAT
>NW_005240458.1:0-245 GCF_000412655.1 Myotis brandtii
TGTCCATACGCCATTTGGGGGATCCATGAGTGAGGTATCTCCAGCAGCTCATGGGAAGGCTTCTTGCTGGAGTCAGCAACCAGTTAGTAGGACCCACATTCCTTTCTGCCCCCCTCCCGGAGTCCTGTTGGTCACTCTCCTAGCCTCTCCCAGCCCCCAAGTCATGAGCTCCTGGTTAAGTATTCTGGGTGGAGCCAAGGGGAAGAGGGTCTCTTTGGCAACATTCCACACATCTGGGGGAGCCA
>NW_005240459.1:0-245 GCF_000412655.1 Myotis brandtii
AAAAAAATAAAAGAAAAAGAAAGAGATGAGGAACTGGAGATGCAATTGCTCAGGGTCACACAACTAGTAAGGGGAGGAGTATATAATTGCAGTCTGTCAACAGAAACCATGTTTTTTTATGCAAGAGGGGCTCCATTTTTTATGGAAAAATTCTTATCAACACATTAGAAGCAAGAATATTGAAATTCTTGGACAGTCTTGGAAGTTTTAAGTATAGGACCTCTGCCCTTGAACATGCCTCCTTT
>NW_005240460.1:0-245 GCF_000412655.1 Myotis brandtii
GCCCCATGCAAAGCTGATGGGGACCGGAGAGCTGTTCTCCTGCCCCCAAGGCTCTGGATTCCCACCGGTCAGGGATGGGGCCTGGGATAGAACTCCTGGTCGGACACACCCCTGAAGTTCACATGGGGCAGCTGTGACTGCTCCCCCTGACCCCCAGTCCCTGGGCCCGTGTCAGCCCACGGAGGGGTAAATCATGGATGGGCTGAGTGGGGTGGACAGCCGGAGTGGGGATGTGATGGGCTGTG
>NW_005240461.1:0-245 GCF_000412655.1 Myotis brandtii
TGACCTCCTGGTAGATGCTCAACCACTGAGCCACACCGGTTGGGGGGGTGATATTATTTTTTAAGTGATTTCTTAAGCTTGAGAGTTAAACTGATGAATTCCCATGTACATGCGATGCTTATGTATATTTTCTTGGTTTAAAGAGATTTTGTTTTTTACAAATTCATTCTAGCAAATGACTACAACTTTAGAGATCTGGTGAAACCACACTTCTTAATTGATATATTTGACAATGTCTGGTGCTT
>NW_005240462.1:0-245 GCF_000412655.1 Myotis brandtii
GGATCTCTGAAGCGAGGAGACCCTGACAGGCCTGAAGACCAAGTCCTGATGCGCTCCCTGCGAGATTTCAACATCCCCAAGATAGTGACTGATGACATGCCAGTGTTCATGGGCCTGATCGGGGACCTCTTTCCCACCCTGGACGTCCCTCGGAGGAGAGACCTCAACTTTGAAGCTTTGGTTAGGAAGGCGGTCGTGGACCTGAAGCTCCAGGCTGAGGACAACTTTGTGCTCAAGGTACATGG
>NW_005240463.1:0-245 GCF_000412655.1 Myotis brandtii
TACTAGAGGAGGGGAAAGTCCATGCAGCTGATAAGTTTAAAAATTTTAAAAATAAAAAGTTTGTACAAAGGTAGTAGAACTATGTTACTTTTAAAAGCATGTATTTTTACATTTAAATATGATAATAAGCCCTGGCCAGAAGGCTCAGTTGGTTGGAGTGTCGTCCCATATATTGAAGGGTTGCAGGTTCAATTCCTGGTCAGGGTGCATGCAGGAGACAGCCAGTTGGGGTTTCTCCCTCACAT
>NW_005240464.1:0-245 GCF_000412655.1 Myotis brandtii
GAACCCAACGGGTAGTGGGCCCTTGAAAATGTGTGGACCTGAAGTAAACATGTCTGTGGCTCTCATTAAATCTAGTTTTTCAAGGTGACACACAGTAGGTCTGCATCGAATGCATGGAGAGTAGCTGGACAGACCATCATTCCTCTGGTAGTTTGTCCTCGTCCCTAAACATAAGGAAGGGTAGCTAGTGTTTGCTTGTTTTTAAAAAATTTTTTAAAAATTGATTTTAAAGAGAGAGGAAGGGA
>NW_005240465.1:0-245 GCF_000412655.1 Myotis brandtii
TGGTGGGTGTGAGCTGTTGAGCTGATAGACAGCTTCTACAGAAAAATGGTGCAAGCCAGGCTGGCAATGTTACCGTGGGGGTAGACTGCAGAGGACCTAAAGTGCCAGGCCATCTGGACTTCCCAACAGACAGTGAGAAGCTATGGAAGCTTTTCCAGCAGGACATGTGAGCAGACTAATCAGCTAGAGTAAGACACCAAGAGAAGAGAGGAGAAGGAATGTGACTAAGTCATTTTCAAAGCTGT
>NW_005240466.1:0-245 GCF_000412655.1 Myotis brandtii
TCTATCAAAATTACTTCTTGCGTGATTTTTGGGACACACTTTATAACCTCTATGGGTACCAATTTCTATAAAAGAGAGTATCTAACTTATTTAACACCAAAGCTATTTTCAGAACTGTGATTCTGAATACTTATAATATGACCGGTGGATTGAAATTTTTGTTTATAAGTGTATACTTTCATGTGCCTTAAATCTGTATTATTTATATTATCTACACTAATAAAAGAGAAAATGCAAATTGACCA
>NW_005240467.1:0-245 GCF_000412655.1 Myotis brandtii
GGAGAAGTCCGACAGCCACAGAGGAGCCACAGCACCCAGTCTAGTCTTTGCATGTCCTTCTCAAATTGCTCCCCCAAATGCCACGTGACCTGGGGTGTGGTGATGCTGACCCCTGAAGCAACCAGAGGCCTGGGTCAGGGAGGAACCCGCCCAGGATTTGGAGGTCGGGCAGATGTCCACAGGACCTCAAAGAGGCTGCCTGAGAAACGAAGAAAACTCACACAGCTTCCATGATCCCACCTACA
>NW_005240468.1:0-245 GCF_000412655.1 Myotis brandtii
GCCTGGTTCCATGTGTCAGAGGTGACTACTAGAAAATTGAAAAAAATGAATAACTAATTTTCACATTAGCAGGCATTAGTAACTGCAAATATATGATGTATTTACATTCTAGAATCAGAAAATAATTTCCATATTTGGTGTATGTTCTGGTTCCCATTAATTCATCTCTGTTGTCATTTCTCATTAAAATTTCCTTTCTTCCCATCAATCAATTCTTCAAACATAATGTATATTGCTGTTTTATT
>NW_005240469.1:0-245 GCF_000412655.1 Myotis brandtii
TGTGTTGTTTACCCCTAAATCTTTAGAGTCAAGGATAAAGTCTAGCCCTGGAGGTTCTCGGCACATGGTTGTTGAGTGCATGTTTGCATGGGGTTGTGGAAGGCTCTATGCCAAGCCCCCTGTTCCTCTTCATTGGCATTATCACCTTCTGGGTCCAAGCCTCCTCAACTATTGCAGTAGCTTCCCAAGAATCTTCTACATTCTTGCCACCTCCCAAGTTGTCCACCTAGCAACCAGGTAAATAG
>NW_005240470.1:0-245 GCF_000412655.1 Myotis brandtii
AGACCCACGGGGAACATGCCCAGCAGGACTATGACAGAGCCTGTCCCTGGGCCTCCTTCCTACCTCTGACTGGGAACACTCTGGGAGCTGGGTCCACCGCAGAGGCTCACAGAAGGGCAGTGCACACAGGGTCGGATTCTACACCTCCATTTGCAGTCATGTCAGTGAGGGGCAAGCAGCTATCTGCCCCCAAGGGGCTGCTCCTGGACAGAGCGAGGGGCTGATCACCCTCAGGTGAGGTTTGG
>NW_005240471.1:0-245 GCF_000412655.1 Myotis brandtii
TTTGCCCTTCGCCACTGTCCCTGCTGTGTGGTGGGGCCGACCTCATCCTTCGACATGCTCGTCACAGGCCTCCCCCCACCTTCCGTTTTACCGTCTGAGGACAGCAAATCCCCCAGGGGCACGCTGTGTGCTCCTTGCTTCTGCCTCCATTTCAGGAGCATCCACTCCTGCCACCCGCCAGGCCCGTTGCTGGGAAACCTTGTATCATTGACACGCCCGTCTTTCTCAGTCACCCCCCCCCCCAC
>NW_005240472.1:0-245 GCF_000412655.1 Myotis brandtii
CTGCCCAGTTCCCAAACCCCTGCCACCAATTTTAGGTTTTTGTTACAGCTGCTCTCCTTATAAGTGATTGTGAGAATGATGTTGCATAAACAACCACCCATAAAACTCAGTGGCTTACAACAATAAGTATATTTTCTTGTCCACCACATTGTGGGGTATCTGCAATTCTACTGATCTAGACTGGGTTTGGCTCCAAGTTTCAGATTAGATCCAGGCCTGCACAATATGGCTCTCATTCTTCATAA
>NW_005240473.1:0-245 GCF_000412655.1 Myotis brandtii
GAGGGTTACTTAAAAGGGAATGAGAATTCCATAGAGTATATTGGAGAGATCGGTAGGCAAATCAATAGGAGAAGAGTAAGAGGGGGAAAAGCACCAGGTTTGGGGGACAGTGGGTAAAGACCTGACAGACATGAATACACAGAGTGTCCATGAGGTTAGATCAATGGGGGTGTGGTGCCTCAAAATATAACTCATCCCAGGTAGATAAGGCAGAAAATCTTCTTTGCATGTTATTTCCATGCAAA
>NW_005240474.1:0-245 GCF_000412655.1 Myotis brandtii
GTGTCCCTCCCAAAACTTTATGTGTTGAGGTTCTAACCCTAGTACCTCAGAATAGAATGTGACTATTTTGGAGAAATAAATATCAAGTTATATTTTAAATTAATATTAAGTTATACATTAAGTTAAAATGAGGTCATGTAGGTGAGCCCTAAACCAATATAACTTATAAGAAGTGTTCTTATAAGAAGAGTAGGTTAGGAGACAGATATACATAGAGGGAAAACCATGTAAAGGCACAGAGAGAA
>NW_005240475.1:0-245 GCF_000412655.1 Myotis brandtii
CTGCATAAAAAAATACCCCCAAATATAGTGGACTAGACGCCTGGTGCACAATATTTGCACTCGGGGGTGTGCGAAGGGAGTACCTCAGCTCAGCCTATGCTCTTTCACAGTCCAGGAACACTCGGGGGATGTGCCACTGACCCTCGGGGAGAGGGCCTAAGGCGGCAGTCAGACATCCTTAGCACTGCCCCTGAGACAGGAGAGGTTCCCACCACTGCTGTGCTCACCAGCCATGAGCCCGGCTT
>NW_005240476.1:0-245 GCF_000412655.1 Myotis brandtii
GGCTCTGCTGGAGCCCGGTGAAGGAACTCTTTCTGGTAGAAATGGATTTGCCAAGCCAAAACGAAAGGCTTATTTACCTTTGAATATATAGGTATGTGTGCATATGTTTATATACACATATAATATCTTAAGCAATCTGGAAAATATAACATATATGTAATTCAACACTGTGTGTATATGTGTGAATACATGAAACTATGTAGATATTATAGACAGGGTGTCCCCCCCAAATGTATACACACTTT
>NW_005240477.1:0-245 GCF_000412655.1 Myotis brandtii
ATCAGAGATGCAAAGTATGTGAAGCAAATTCTGCTAAACTTAAAAAAGAAAGAGACAAGTACAAGTATTTGGAGATTTGAACACTATTCTTTCAACAATTGATAGAACACCTAGACAGAAAAAATCAAGAGAACTATAGAACATCAACCAATAGGATCTATCCAACATTTATAAAACACTCCACCTCAAAACAACAAAATATACAAAGCTTTCAAGGGTCCCCCAGAACATGTACCAAGAATGTC
>NW_005240478.1:0-245 GCF_000412655.1 Myotis brandtii
GGTAGGATGGACATCTTGGTGGATTGGTGTTTTTTTTCATCTTCACTGGAGGAAATGTTTATTGATTTTTTATTTAGAGAGAGGGGAAGAGAGAGAGGGGGAAGAGAAGCATCGATCGGTTGCCTCCTGTACACCCCCCGGCCGGGGATCAAACCTGTAACGTAGGCACGTGCACTGACCAGGAATCGAACCCGCCTTTTTGGTGCACGAGACGATGCTCCACCCACCTGAGCCAGCTGGCCAGT
>NW_005240479.1:0-245 GCF_000412655.1 Myotis brandtii
GCTGGCTCTGTGGGGTTGCTGTGGCAGGGGTGGGACCGTGTGGCCTGTGCTCAGGGCCGGGCCGCTTCCCTGGGGGGGCAGTGGCCAGAGGAGGGAGGGTGCCCACCCTGCAGGAGGGAGCCTGAGCCCTGGGGGGGCCCTGGTGGCTCCTGAGCTGGCTGGCACTGCCCCTAGACCAGGCGGGGAACCCCACACGCTTCCTGCGACGATCCTCCTTCCTGCTTGGTCCCGGATAAACCGCGGTT
>NW_005240480.1:0-245 GCF_000412655.1 Myotis brandtii
GGAGGACGTCTCCACTCCGCCCTCAGGTTGGTCCCAGGGCCCTGCCCCCTGTCCCAGCCCCATCTCTATCCTCAGGCTCCCTGCCCTCCTACTCACCCCCAGCCCTGGGGCTCCCCTCTCTCTGCACACATGACCCTCATCCTTCACCCCTGGCTCAAGGCCCTGGACTCTGGTCCCATCTGGACACCACAGTGGCCTGGACCCTGAGCCCCGTATCAGAGGGGACACAGAGCTGTCCTGCTGGG
>NW_005240481.1:0-245 GCF_000412655.1 Myotis brandtii
GATTCTCTCGGGGGGTCCGCAGGGCTGGGCCACAGTGTGGGCTTTGCTCAGCCGTGGGAGGCGCAGAGACTGGCGTGGGAGGCAGGACACAGGCGGGGCTTGAGATGCCGACATGGCAGGAGTGTCAGGGGAACAACGTACGTGCCCGTCTGTGCGGCTCCCTCCTGGCCCCCCGCTGGAGGGCACGGCCTGGGCGAGAGCGGGAGCCGGGCTGTGGAGTGAATGGTGTCTCAGCTCACACAGGC
>NW_005240482.1:0-245 GCF_000412655.1 Myotis brandtii
ACAACAAAGCAAGCCCAGCCATTGGGAAATTTAATAGATAACTGATAGGTCAATAAAGAAATCATAATGGAAATTTAAGATACTTCGTGCTGAATACTTACGAAATTGCTACATATCAAAGCTGTAGGTATGCAACCAAAATAGTACTTCCAAATATATAAGCCTGGAATGCTTAAAAAAGGGGGCGGGGGAGAGGGTATAACTTCAAGAACTAAGCATCTAACTTACCAAATTAGGAAAAATAA
>NW_005240483.1:0-245 GCF_000412655.1 Myotis brandtii
CAGAATTCCTCAACATTCTCTGGGGCTCCCATCTCCCCAGAGTCCCAGTCTAAGCTCTCACTGTCTTTCCCCTGCCTCCTCCCTTACCGCTCTCATTTGACCTCCAATCTCCCTTCACCACCATGCTCCAGCCACCAGGCCCCTGGTTGCCCCTCCAACACACCAGGCACACTGCCCCCACTGGGGTTTGTTTGCACGGGCCCGGAAGTCTGCCTGGACTGCCCAGGCCTCACTTCCTCTTCCCC
>NW_005240484.1:0-245 GCF_000412655.1 Myotis brandtii
AAAAGTTTTTGCTTCCTTCATTACATTTTAGCCAATAGCATTTGCCTAATAGTTTTCCGAATTATGATACCAATCATTCACATAAATACCCTCTACGTAGAGACCACACATAAAAAGAAATAAAATAACACTTTGTGAATGCTTCTAACACTTGAGAGAAGTTTTCCATTCTTTTTCATTTGCACATCTTTGAAGTTTAGCTTAAAATTTAACAAAATTAACATATTGTGGTAGGCTGAACAATA
>NW_005240485.1:0-245 GCF_000412655.1 Myotis brandtii
TTCATCCGAGAAAGAGAGAGAAATCAAGAAGCTGGTGCTGCATGCTCGTTGCTAGTGGGCATCACTCTCACTGCTCTGAGGCTCCCCGCTAAGACAGACCTAGGAAAAGGAATACATATATCTGCCTATTAACACCAGTTCATTTACATATTTACATAAGAGTAACATGAGTGCCTACTAAAGTCTGCAGCTCTAAGTCCGCATAGGCGTTCACTCTCGTCTTCACACTTCCTTACTGGCAGTCT
>NW_005240486.1:0-245 GCF_000412655.1 Myotis brandtii
TCTGCCTGCACTGTGTTCCTGCCATTGGGCCAATCCTTATAAAGGAGTTCCTGGAATTGTATTCAACCAGTAGGATTGGGACTTTCCCTGTTCAATCAGAGCTGTGCACTTATATCCGCCCCCCGCCACCCGCGTCAGCATCTTCCCTGACTAATCAGAGTATCTGCATCACAACCAATTAGAACACTGCCTTTTGTACCAATCAAAGGGCAAGGTGTTGGAGTCCTCATTTGCATGATGACAGA
>NW_005240487.1:0-245 GCF_000412655.1 Myotis brandtii
TAAGAAACCTCAGAATACATGGAAAAGTCCATTGGAAAAGTAACTGGTAAAAGTCCACCACATCATTAATATGAAAAATTAGTAGTAAAAGTGACTTGGTCATGTAACAAAAGTAACTTTTTAATATATAGAACAGTTAATCAGTGCAATGTTAGTTAAGGAAGGTCAATTCAGGAATCAAAAATCCATATAAGGTCAATGGTGTAAACTTTAGTCCAGAGGTGAATCTTACCTCAAAGACAAAG
>NW_005240488.1:0-245 GCF_000412655.1 Myotis brandtii
GCAGGTAACTCAGCTGGTTAAAGGGAAAAATCTGAGACTCCAAACTGGTTTTCCAAGGAAGCCTGCATCCTGTTGGTAAGATAGGCCCTTTCCTTCCCTAGGCCCCAGTTTCCCCATTAGCAAAGCAGACAGAGAAAACGGGGTTTCTCCCAGTGCTTACTGAGTACTATCATCACTTCAGGCTACCCCTTATCACACGTACGACCTGCGGGGCTCTAGGCTGAGTGGCTTTCACGGTAGGACAT
>NW_005240489.1:0-245 GCF_000412655.1 Myotis brandtii
AATGGATTGTCTCGATGGTTGCACAACTTGGTAAATAAACCAAAAAACACATTGAATTGTACATTTTAAATGGATCGATTCTATCTCATAAAGCTGTTACCAAAAAAAAAAAAAATAATGTATTCCAGACAGCATGGCATTTTTACCCTTAAATACTTTAGAATGCATCTCCTGAGAATTGGAGCTGGTATGTTCTGTGAACAAATAAAGTTTTTCCCTCTGATCCAGAGGTCAAATGTAGAGAG
>NW_005240490.1:0-245 GCF_000412655.1 Myotis brandtii
AAATACTATTCCGCCTTAAAAAGGAAGAAAATTCTGACAAATGCTACAATATGGAAGGACCTTGAGGACATGGTAAGTTAACCCAGTCACAAAAAGAAAGAAAATACTGTATAATTCCACTTATATATGAGGCACTCAGAGTAGTCATGTGCCACATAATGATGAAGCACATTTTAAACGATTTTCCCATAAGATTATAATGGAGCTGAATTTAAAAAACTTTTTTTCAGAAAGAGGAAGGGGGA
>NW_005240491.1:0-245 GCF_000412655.1 Myotis brandtii
AAGAGCAATAAGGATATAACGATTCTGCCAGCTGACAAAGGAAATGCAATCGCTGTTTTGGACAAAGAAGACTACAGGATGAAAGCAATGGAACTGTTGTCTGACGTAGACACTTATCAGCCTGTTAACGGTGACCCGACGAAGTCACAAAGGAATAAAATCACAAAAGTTATCATGAAACTGAAGAAAGAGGGAGTTTTGAAAGAGGAGGAAGTCAGACTGTTGAAACCCGTAGAAGGTCCAGT
>NW_005240492.1:0-245 GCF_000412655.1 Myotis brandtii
AAGTCTCTTAGCATGATAATTCAGTTTATGATGTAGCGTACATAGCATTAAGCACTTCTTCTGGGATTATAGTTCTGAAGTCTCTTGACTCTCTTTTTCTCTGTAGCCCTTCACCTTCCAAGGAAGCTCCGGTATCTTTTCATTGACTCTTTAAACGTTTGCTTGAATCCTATGTGTAACAAACAGCATTGTAGTTTTCTCAACATTCATCTCAATACCTAGATACCCCAATCTACTCATTAATA
>NW_005240493.1:0-245 GCF_000412655.1 Myotis brandtii
GTTGAAACAAATGACAAGATTTTCTTTTTTTTATGGCTGAGTAACATTCTGTTGTATATATGTGTTACCGAAAGGGAACCTGGCCCTGGGTGGGTCTGCCTAGAGCCGGCTGGTAGTATGTGGGTTCATTTAGGAAAAATTTCACAACACAAATCCAGTGACTATGAGGAAATGTGTATTAAAGTTGAGGACAGTGAAAAAGAAAGGGCTTAGCATAAAAGAAGCAACAGGAGAGCCTAGGCTGG
>NW_005240494.1:0-245 GCF_000412655.1 Myotis brandtii
ACTTCTAAAAGATAGTATAGGAGAAAATGTAGGTGATCATTGGTTTGATGGTAAGTATTTTAATACAACATGGAAACAGTAATACATGAAAAAGTTGAAAAGTTGAATATTAAAAAGAAAATCTTTTGCTCCAGTACTATAAAATATAGAACTTTTAAAACTAAATAATAAAAAAAATAATCTAAATTAAAGTGGGCTAAATGTCTTCATCAAAGAAGATGTTAAAATGGCAAATAAACATAAGA
>NW_005240495.1:0-245 GCF_000412655.1 Myotis brandtii
CAGATTTACCTAAAATAATGCATTATTCCTTTACTTTCCAGATAGCCAAAGTCATGAGTGTTTTTAAAAATCTACAACCGCCTTTATTATTAAGTCTGGGGTGGGGGGCAGTCTTCCAAGGACTCTCAAACCACAGTTCTTCGGTGTTTCACAAGAAAAACCCTTAATGATAAATAACCTTAAAAATCATCTTAGGAGCTTCTTGTAAGAACATGGCAGCATAGTTCAGCTTATGTGTCCATCCT
>NW_005240496.1:0-245 GCF_000412655.1 Myotis brandtii
ATAATAAGTCAATAAGAGAACTGAACCAGATTCAGGACTGAAATAACGTAGTACTCCATGAAGGTATCAAAGCCAGATTTTTCACCTCAACCTAAGAAGAAAAACAAAGCATCAGTAAAATTCAAACAAATACCAAAGAAACACTCATATACATAATAAAACCAGTATCCAAATATGCTAGAACATACCAATGTGGGAAAACCATACGCAGACTCAGCTCAGAGAGAAGATTAAGTGATCACACC
>NW_005240497.1:0-245 GCF_000412655.1 Myotis brandtii
TAGCTTATCAGATTTATACTAGTTTAATTCCAATCCTGTATAGGCATTACTACCATAGAGCTCTATTGCCTTTTCCTGTTTTCTGCCTCATTGTGATTATACATATTGTTAGAAATCCACATTATTGTTGTAACTATTACTTTACCATCTGTGATAATTTCATTAGCCCATTGCAGCCTTGCTTGCTCCCACCCACCTCCTTGCTGTTTTGGCAAGTGTTACATTCTGTATGTGATAGTCCTCCC
>NW_005240498.1:0-245 GCF_000412655.1 Myotis brandtii
ATTCCCATTTTCCTCCTCTGGTTCTTTTTAGCTGGCTCAGTAATCACATAAACAGGATGCAGATTGACAAGAGAAAATGGAATTTAATATTGTGCACACAGGAACCCTACATACATGGGAGGTTCAGAGATAGAAAGGGGAATTGAGGCACATAAAACATCCTTAGCCAGGGATGAGATAAGGTGCCTGAGAGGGCTTCAAAAGATCATTGCAGTTACTATTACAATATGGTTTATTTTTTAAAC
>NW_005240499.1:0-245 GCF_000412655.1 Myotis brandtii
ATGAGTCACAGGGGCTGTCCCTTCTGCAGATGTTTCATGCCTGGCAGCGGCCCAGGAACCGGCACCCCAAGCTGGAATCCCCCCACGCAAATCACGACGCGTTTACATCAGCGGCTGTGGAGGGAGGGGTTGCCCCACTCACATCCCATCCCAAGGAGGCCTTCAGCCTCCTGTGGCTGCTCACAGATGCGAACCTGGGTCCCCTTTTCCTTCCGGCCCCCAAAGCCAGAGGGAAGGGGGGAGAG
>NW_005240500.1:0-245 GCF_000412655.1 Myotis brandtii
ACAGGCGGGTGTCACTGACCTGCCCCGGGGCCTGGAAGCATTCTTGCTCCCTCAGTGGCTCAGCGCTCGACCCTGCGACCTGTGACCTGCATCTGCAAGACGCGTTGATTGGAAAGTGGGTCCCCGCGTCCCCGCTGTCTGCCTTTAGGGGGCCTCTGAGCATGCACTGATTCTTAGAAATGGGGGAACGTACACATACTAGGAACTACGGGCCTCGTCACTGTCCCCAAACCCTGACTTGCACA
>NW_005240501.1:0-245 GCF_000412655.1 Myotis brandtii
GGACAAGGACATCTCTAGGCCCCTGGGGTCCAGTATTGTAGGAATCTAGATTCTGCTGTCCCTCTTGATAAAACGTCCCCACACTGCCCGCCCCCATCGCCTCTGGATTCTCAACTCCATTGTCTGGACACTAATAGCCTATGAACCCTGCTTTTGAGCAAAACTTTAGCTCCCCTCCAACTGAGAATTTGGGGAGTAGGTGGGCCCCAAGAAATAATAGTCCAACCCGTTTATCTCACAGATGG
>NW_005240502.1:0-245 GCF_000412655.1 Myotis brandtii
TGAATCCTCTTGTCCGAGTTCAGCTTTCTCCAGACAGGAACCCATTTTCATTTTTTTCTCCTGCTCCCATGCCTTGAGACACTGGGTCCGCTGCCCAGCATCTGCCTGCTTGAGCAGGCCAGGGACCCTGTTTCTGAAGTTCTCCCTCCATGGTGATTGAGGGTATGGAGAGCCACCCACCTGGGGTGCAGCTGAGGAAGCTCTGCTACGAAGCAGGGCTTGTCCTGTGGAGGGACCACTAGCAG
>NW_005240503.1:0-245 GCF_000412655.1 Myotis brandtii
ATGACAGCGTCCTCCCGGAAGACAAACACAACCCGCCAGCCTTCCCGCCCTCTCCTCCGCCCTCTCCTCGCCGACAGGGTTCTCGAGGACGGGTTGGGTTTCTCCATCCCCTTGCTATCCATCCTGCGCAGGCATCTCATCTCAGACTCACAGCCCAAGTGTGCTCCTTTGCGGGGCTCGGCACCAAGGCCTCGACGGTCGAGGGACCTGGTTTTGGGGGAGAGAACGGACGCTCCCAGTGGTTT
>NW_005240504.1:0-245 GCF_000412655.1 Myotis brandtii
AAACTCAGAGACCTAAAGTAACCACATAGGATGCTCTAAAATTAAAACTTTTTAACTAAAAGCTGTTCATAGCAGGTAGTCATGTCCTAAGGCAGTATTTTTTCCTAGCAAAGGTCAATCTTTACCTTAACTGAGCCTGCCTGTTGTTATCTTAGGGTAACATACCTGATAAACATGCCTTTACAGAGACCACAAATGCCCTCATTGTTATTTTTACCCTGTTAATTGTTGACTATTAACTATCC
>NW_005240505.1:0-245 GCF_000412655.1 Myotis brandtii
TGGAAATTACAGTGAGGTTGAGAAAATGAAGATGTTATGAGAAAGAAAAGGAAGTCCCTACACAAGCCATGAAGGGCAAGAGTTCCAGTCCTGGTGGTCGGGGCTCACTCCATCAGTCACTTCAGTTTAATGTGACTACAGTGGGCACTGTCTAGATGATGGTCAGGGGGGGATGCTTGGAGCTGGTGCTGATCCAAATCCCAAATTTTTATAACATTTAATAGTCAAATGGGAAGAAAGAGGCA
>NW_005240506.1:0-245 GCF_000412655.1 Myotis brandtii
AATGAAATTGCTAAACAAGAGCAGTAGTTGGTAATAATTGAAAGTAATAAGTACCATTATTATGTATCATTCACATGTCTTAACAGTTCTCCACAACATCTCTCTGAAATAAATATTCTTAGTACTGCATTTTACACTGAGAATAATAACCTGTCCCAGGTGAACATAGCTAGGAGATGACAAAGAATGAATATGCACCCACGTATACATGTTTCCCAATCTGGTGTTACTATTCACCAGATTAT
>NW_005240507.1:0-245 GCF_000412655.1 Myotis brandtii
GGGGCGCCTCCTGCTGGCTGCCTTCTGGCTGGAACAGTGGTCTTTCCGGCCTTTGCACTAGAAACATTAGCAACTCCTGGGCCTGAAGCCTGAGTCCCCAATTTGCCAAATGCAGTTCTTGAGATCTTTCATCCTCCGTAATTCATGAGCCAATACCTTGTAATGAACACATTTACATACATCTTCCTGACGCTGTTTCTCTTGAGAGTCCTGACTAATGCTGCTTCCTGAAATCTATCCATAAA
>NW_005240508.1:0-245 GCF_000412655.1 Myotis brandtii
GGCTCTCCCCTGCCTTTGGTTTCTCCTCGCCCCTCTTCATCAGCTCACAAAGCCAGCCCAGGCCCATGGGCCCAGGACCTCCACATCCGGAAGGACCAGTGGGCTCCCTTACCAGAGCTCGGCTGAGTATGATGATGGGCTTTCCTCACAAGCTGTGGGTCTTGTACCAGCACAGCATGCTGCACAGTAGTGAGTTTCCTGGGATCGGAGGTACCAGCTATATGTCAGAGATGCCTTAAGGCAGC
>NW_005240509.1:0-245 GCF_000412655.1 Myotis brandtii
ATGCTAATTAGAACTGCCAACACTATCCCCTTCACTGAAGACCTACTGTGGGCCAGTCACTAAACTGGGTCCTGGGAATATGACATAGATGTGGTATACCCCCTCAAGAGTTTCCCATCAAGTAGAAAAGAAGAATTTGGAAAAAAAAAAGAAAAAAGAAAAAGAATGTCAAGTGCCAAAGGAGAGTTACCTAAGTGAAATCATAGGACCATTGAGCAAATACAGCAGGGAGTATCTCGCTATGA
>NW_005240510.1:0-245 GCF_000412655.1 Myotis brandtii
GGGTCCCCAGCTCCTCTACAGGCAAAGGGGGTTGAAGTTGAAGCTTGGAGAAAGGTTAGGGCCCAAGCAGCTGTCGCTCCAGGCCAGTGACTGCCAGGCCCCAAACTCCCGCCCTCCACCCCCATCCCACCCCGTGGTCAACCCTGTGAGCTCACCTGTAACAGGTGAGCTGGCCTAGCCCTGGCGTCCAACCTGGCGAATCATATGACTCACCCTGATGCTTAACAAATACAGAGTCTAGGGCC
>NW_005240511.1:0-245 GCF_000412655.1 Myotis brandtii
AAATTCATGATTCCCTTTGAAATGAATCAGAGGAATATCTCTTTAGTCAATTTGTATATGTACTTTGATTTATAATTATTGAGTGTTTACATTAGGTCAAGTGCTGGGTATGAAGGTATTGACTAGCTATATATTAATGGATCATGTTAAAGTGGTTTTTAAAAATTACTGGAGTCAGATAACCACACAATTATTTACACCATTATTACTTTCAAGGTGTCTGGGAAGAAGGGTCTGTTACTTTT
>NW_005240512.1:0-245 GCF_000412655.1 Myotis brandtii
CTGTCTGGGGCAGGAACTGCCACTGCTCCTGGATCTCACCCGTCACCGCACCTCCCCTCTGCCCTCCTGGCTGGTTTCTGGGCTCTTCCATGCCTAGGCTTCATCTCCAGCTGCCCCACTCGTTGACTGTACCAGGTGCCTTGGCAGGCGCGACACACAACACTCCATTTATTCTCCCAGCGTCATCCCTGGGCATTAGCATCCCTTCCCACCGACGGGGAGACTGAGACTCGGGGAAGAAAAGT
>NW_005240513.1:0-245 GCF_000412655.1 Myotis brandtii
TAAGAACTCGGGGCGCCCCTGGAAAGCTGCACAGTCCGTTGATGGAGGGCGGGCACTAGACTGTCCACATTCAAAGAGCAGCTTCTATCCCAACTTCATGTTCAGGTGCTCACGAGGCGCTAATGTATGCATAGCCCCTCCCCCTCAGGGAAAAAAGTAAGGAAGCCATTGGCCAGCGGTCACATCAGTAATGCACCCAGAAGTCCTCTTATCCTATTGGAAGGCATCAGGGAGACGGGCATTCT
>NW_005240514.1:0-245 GCF_000412655.1 Myotis brandtii
ACGGTGAGAAGGGCTCAGGAGGCTGCTCCGGGACAGCGTTCTCCTAGGCATCTTGCTTGTGAGTTTTATTTAACTTCCTGCTTATAATACCGCTATGAGCTCCACACCATTGTAATCATCCCCATTTTGTGGATGTGGAAACTGAGGCACAGTTTAGATAATGTCCCCAAGGTCTGCAAGCTAAAAAGGGCAGAAGCTGGAATGCAATACGAGTTTGTTTGGCACCAAAGCCTGAGCTCTTTGCA
>NW_005240515.1:0-245 GCF_000412655.1 Myotis brandtii
TATATGACATTGGAAAATAAGAAAACATGTTAGTCAAGGATGGCAGCTCTGATGTGTCGTTATAGGGAAACTGTGCTGCATAAAGATGTAAAAGTACCCGCGCCCGCATCACCCTTAGCTTTCGCCCTCGTGTGCTTTCATAGAGGTACGTGCACTGGCTGTGTCAGCTCTAGGGTACCACACATTGATTTACCACCAGCCATCAGACCAAGAGGATTTAAAACCTAAATTAGTATGACAGTATA
>NW_005240516.1:0-245 GCF_000412655.1 Myotis brandtii
AATGTCGGCGGGGGTCACAGGCCCAGAGGTGGCGCTGGCGGACGTGAACGTGTACCTGATCATCGCTATCTGCGCGGTGTCCAGCCTGTTGGTGCTCACGCTGATTCTGTACACCGCTCTGCGGTGCTCGGCGCCGCCCAATGAGGGCGCATGTGGGCCGGGGAAGCCCATGCTGGTGTGCTCCAGCGCGGTGGGCAGCTGGTCGTATTCACAACAGAGGCGGCAGAGGGTGTGCTCTGGGGAGG
>NW_005240517.1:0-245 GCF_000412655.1 Myotis brandtii
GAGGGGAGCTGGGAACCCCCAGATGTAAAACAGGTATCGTGACTTCTGGTTGCTCAGCATTTTCTTTTGGATTCCTGGTCCCTCGGGAGCCTCGAAAAGGATCCACGACATGCAATGAAAAGGACACACGGAAAACACGCGTCTTTAGAACACGCTCTGGCCGTGGCTCCTGCCTGGCCGAATCACACCTTTGCCCCCACTTCAATGAAAGTGCCTGCATTGGGAGCATCGCTTATTAAAATGCT
>NW_005240518.1:0-245 GCF_000412655.1 Myotis brandtii
AAAAAAAGAGATTATTCAACCAATTTGAATTTAATAAAAGCAACGAATTAAAGAGCTATTTTTATATTTCAGTTGCAAGATGCTATATAGAAATTAATTCTATTCATGTTTAATATAGTTCTTTCAATAGGTGTTTTTCACAGCAGATTGCAAGTTTAATATTGTAGTTGGCTTGCCAGATTCATTTTGAATGCATTTTAATTTTGAACAGCAATTTTTGGGTCACAAGCTGTCACCAGATTAAA
>NW_005240519.1:0-245 GCF_000412655.1 Myotis brandtii
TCAAATTGAAACCAAAGCTGAGTCTAACCAGTATAAGAATATTTTTGTGGCAGTCCTAATGGAGTATTTTATATCAAGGGAATTGTCTCAGAAAGTCTGGTATATTTAGTCACTGTACACATAATGGTTGAGCCTCTTGCCCTAGTAGCTCTGTAAAAAGTTAAGATAAAGATCTTGACAAGAGAAATCTTTAATTAGGATTATAAAGGTGTCTGTCTACTTTCACAGGTACACAATATGGTCAA
>NW_005240520.1:0-245 GCF_000412655.1 Myotis brandtii
TGTCTGGGTGAATGGCAGTAGGTGAGGTGAGGTGAGGTGAGGCGAGGTGAGGTGATGAGGCGAGGCGAGGCGAGACAGAGCGCCCGGTGGTCAGCTGGCAAGGTCCACCGTGGGCTGCGCTGGGGCAAACGGTGGTGTTCATGCATCGACCGTCCTCACTGGCCTTGAAAAGACCCCTGTTTATGACAAAGGCAAGAATTGATCCTAACAATCCTGGCTTATAAATCAAAATAGTAAGGACTGAA
>NW_005240521.1:0-245 GCF_000412655.1 Myotis brandtii
TGGTTTTAGTTTTTGCCCATGGAGTATAATTTTGGCTCTAAGTTGGTCATATGTGGCCTTTATTATGTTGAAGTATGATGCCTCTATTCTCAGTTTGCTGAGTTTTCTTTTAATCTTTATTGGTGAAAGTATTACATATATCCCCTTTTTTCCCCAAGGACCCCTTCTAGCCTGTCCCCCCTCTGCTCCAGGCCTTCACCATGCTGAGTTTTTATTAAAAACTAGAGGCCCGGTGCACAAAAATT
>NW_005240522.1:0-245 GCF_000412655.1 Myotis brandtii
ATCTGTAATATATTACTATCAGGTATTTGCTACCATAGTTAACCAATGTTGATCTATTATTAACTGAAGTCACTTTTAAAAAAATTTCCTTCGTATTTACCCGAGGTCTTTGTTCTGTTCCAGAATCCCATCCAAGACATTACCTTACATTTAGTTCTCAAGGTTCCTTAGGCTCATCTGGGCTGGGAGTTTCTCAAACTTTCCTTGTTCTTGACCCTGACAGTGTGAGGAGTATTGACCAGGTA
>NW_005240523.1:0-245 GCF_000412655.1 Myotis brandtii
CAGCAGCATCTGGGAACCTGTTGGCAATAGACATCCTCACACGCTGCCCAGACGTACTGAACCACCAGCTCTCAGGGGAGGCCCAGCCTCTCTGTGCAAACAAGCCCTCCAGGTGAGTCTGCTGTGTGCCCTGATGTGAGAACCCCTGCTCTACAGGGTCTTCCAATGTGAGGGAGTGAAGTGGGTGTAAGAGAAACAGCAGCTCTAGGATGATAAACATAGCAGCTGACCTTTGCCCTCAGTGC
>NW_005240524.1:0-245 GCF_000412655.1 Myotis brandtii
ATAATAATAACACACAGTGTTCACCGGGCAGAGCTGAAGAGGGTCACGGGGGCAGGATGAGCACTGAGCCTCTCCTTTATCAACCTGTCCTAGCTGTACTCACCTTGACTCCTTCCTTGGGTGGGCCAGTTCTCACTCTTCCTGTGCCAGTTTTGACCAGGGCAGGCGACATGTCAGCATCCTTGGCTGATCACCACAGGTTCCTGAATTATTCTTCTGACTGATGTCCAATTCCTGCTTCTCCA
>NW_005240525.1:0-245 GCF_000412655.1 Myotis brandtii
TCCCACTTACTCTTCACTCATCAGCTAAACCTCCTTAGATGGCAGGTGCTGATGCCTTCATTTTGCAATGGTAAGACTGAGGCTTAGAAAGGGACTGTGCACCCTATCTCTCCCTCCCCTAGATTACTGGTGGTCTTTTAACATCTGGACAACTCCCCACCTCCCTCCTTTTGCTCCTGTTCCTCCCCCACCCCCCTCCTTTTCACTTTACCCTTCCCTCTTACTTTGACCCATGCAAGACCTGG
>NW_005240526.1:0-245 GCF_000412655.1 Myotis brandtii
ACACTGGAAGCTCACATTTTCTCCAGATTTAGCTTCATATGGCAGTTAGATTTAACTAAAATTGGTATAATCTCTGTTATGATTTATATTCTGTAGATAAACCATATCTTCCCACTGAGTTCCTTGTTGAGTTTTATTCTCATAATAATCTATGGCTCCATAATTCAACTCTCTCTTAATACTTCTTAAATATGCTGTTTAGATACTTTTACTTTCATAAGTGTTTACCCAGAGAATGAAGAAAT
>NW_005240527.1:0-245 GCF_000412655.1 Myotis brandtii
CCTACTGTGCACCTCCTATTGTTTTGTCCATGGAGAATATTCCCTGGGCATTTGCGAAAAGAACATAATCTCTATTTGCAAGATAGAGTGATATTTATCTAGTAACTAGAGGCTCAGTGCACAAATTCATGCACGGTGGGGTCCTTCAGCCTGGCTGGTGATCGGGGTCTATCTGGGGCCGGCCAACTGGGGGTAGGGACCACAGGAGGTTGGCTGGCCACGGGAAGTTGGCTGTGGGAGCGCAC
>NW_005240528.1:0-245 GCF_000412655.1 Myotis brandtii
GCCTTATGAATGGTGACGTTTTAATATTTTAATTTCCATAGGTTTTTGTTTCAAAGCACGACAGCGTGATGACTATAAGACTTACAAGCATGCACCTATGTCAGGACATTAATAGGTGGGGGGAGTAGAATACGAGTTCAAGAAGGAGAGGGAATGGTGTAAAACTGTTACCTGTTAAAGGGTGGCTCGCTCACATATCTTTTAAAGTGGGAGACACGCTTGTACCGCGGCTCGCTTGGGTCTCT
>NW_005240529.1:0-245 GCF_000412655.1 Myotis brandtii
GGGACACTGTGCAATGCAAATCCTGGCTTGTTGCTTGCCCACTAGAACCCTTCCCTGGCTCTCCATTGCTCTAGGCATGAATTGCAGGCGCCTTCCCATGCCCTGGGGCCTTGTGAAATCCAATCCCTACCTACCTCTTTTGGCTCTTTTTTTTGGCCCCTCTGCTCCTTGCCATCCCCAAATTTTCACCACGCTGGCCTCTGTCATCTATTTCTTTTCTTTTCTTTTTTTTTTTTTTTTTTTTT
>NW_005240530.1:0-245 GCF_000412655.1 Myotis brandtii
ATCCAGAGACCTGGAAGCATGGAGCAGATTCGGGAATCTCAGAGGGAAGTCATAGTCGGGTGGGTGGGAAGAGGTCAACCAACAAACTCATATGCATCTGTGCATCATCCAGTGACACAGACAATAGGATGGTGAAGACCAGGGCACCCGGGGCCAGGCTAGACGGTGTCAATGGGGGATGAAGGGGACATGTGTCATACCTTCAACAATAAGGGTATAATTTAAAGAAAAAAGAATTAGGACTT
>NW_005240531.1:0-245 GCF_000412655.1 Myotis brandtii
AACCTCTCTTTCTCTATCTCATGTGTCCAAAAGAGGGCTATCAGCTTTAGCAGATGAAAATACAGAATGCCCAATTAAATTCAAAATTTAGATAAACAATGAATACATTTTTTTTAGTGTAAATATGCCCCAAATATTGTTTAGGCTGACAGTGCATGTTGGAAACTATCAACCAGGAAGGCCTGATACACAAGCACAGTTTTATTGGGTTGTTTGGCTTCTTATTAGTAAGAAGTTTTTTTTTT
>NW_005240532.1:0-245 GCF_000412655.1 Myotis brandtii
GGGCTGGGACTCTGTTTCATTCCACTGTAGTACCCATTGTCCCTCGGCTTCTTTTCATGGCTTCCCTCTGGGGATGTCTAGAGTTCTGTGCTATCTTCTGTGTCTCTGTCTCTTATGTGAACTTCTCAAGAGAAACAGTCAGGTTTAATCATTTAATTACTCTCCAATATTACTTAATTAGCCACTATGCAATAAAGCATGTCTATATTAGGCAAGATTCCCTCAGCAGGCCACTTCATGGGCTG
>NW_005240533.1:0-245 GCF_000412655.1 Myotis brandtii
GCTCAACAGTCTTTCAGGGGTGGGGCACACACGGAAGGTCGCTGGGCTGGAACCATCCTGAAAAGGCAGAGGCCACCCCAGAACAAAGGGCGGTGGGGAGTGAGCCACCAGAACTCAGAACCAAGGGAGCATGAGTGGCTGTCTGAGAGCACCTCACCGCGTCAGGCCCAGGGCTATCAGAGGTGGCCCCAGGGGACACTCCTCGGACACCTCCAGCCCAGACCTTCGTGCCCCTTTTCTTTCCT
>NW_005240534.1:0-245 GCF_000412655.1 Myotis brandtii
AAGAAATAGTGCAAATTATAACTACAAAAATGAGTACAAAGTCTTGTTAGGGGCCCATGCAAGTGCATCCTGGTGTATCTGTGTCTGGGAAGGCATTCTGAGTGTATGGAATAATATGAACGAAGGAGCAGGGGTTGAAACGCATCAGTGGCTATAGAGCTCTCCATACAGAAGACCACAGAAGAACTTGTTCAATCCATTGTCACTATTCAAGGCAGGGCAGGGTTCCTAGAGGTGAAGAAGGT
>NW_005240535.1:0-245 GCF_000412655.1 Myotis brandtii
TGCAGTAGACTTTTTAAGAATATTTAAAATGTAAGTGTCCCATCCCAGTTTCAGAAAGTTTAAAGTCCAATTCAAAAGTCCCTTGTAGATATCTCTACAAATATTCAAATTACTGCATTAAAGGATAACAAATTATACATTATATGGGATGTTATAGAATCAAGGAGGGATAAATAGCTTTTTCTGGTATAAATCTGGCAGGGGTCTTAATAATGAACGAAGGAGGTGAAGAGTTCAGAAGTATT
>NW_005240536.1:0-245 GCF_000412655.1 Myotis brandtii
TAGTAGCCCTGTGCACGAATCTGTGTGCCAGTAGCTCCATGCCTGCTGCCCAGAGGCTCTCTGGGGCCCAGAGGCCCATTCGCAGCTGGGCGCAGAACACTTGCCTCGTTGCCGTGGCGGCAAAGCAAACATTCTGCCAGGCCGCTCAGGCTGCCCACTCTCAGTGGCCGCCCCCCTGGGACTGAGGAACTCCTGCAGGGCTGAGAGAACTGGGCACCGCCATCTTTGTGATGAAGTGATGGTTA
>NW_005240537.1:0-245 GCF_000412655.1 Myotis brandtii
AAATCTCTACCTCACACCATACATAAAAATAAACTGCTATTAAACTGAGGATCTACTACAAAAAGTAAAATCATACAAGTTCTAGAAATAAACATGGATGAATTCTATCACCTGCCTATAGAAAAAAAGTTTTCTGATTATGACTAAAATCCAGATACAATAAAAACACCCTGAGATTCTATTGCAAGTCATCCCTAGATGTGACGCGGAAGGACATCACAGATACATGCAGCTGAAAAAATATA
>NW_005240538.1:0-245 GCF_000412655.1 Myotis brandtii
TATGGTTGGGGGTCACCACAACATGAACTGTATTAAAAGGGTCGCGGCATTAGGATGAGAACCACTGCATTACACAAATTTAACTTTCTCCATTTGAAATCTTTCAGAATAAAAAGGAAGGGAGGTTATGACTATGACAGGGTGTAGGAAAATACCTAAAATAATATTATATACCCCGTGGAGATAGAGAGATGGGCTGGGAAGAGGAATGCAGGAGGGAAGACATTCCTCTTATACTCTATAGA
>NW_005240539.1:0-245 GCF_000412655.1 Myotis brandtii
TGGGTTTGTGCACTTAGACTGTGGTGATAGTTACCTTGAGTGACAGTAAGAAATGTCAGGGCAGACACCAGAGCACCAGCTTCCAGAAATCAATAGAATTTGCTATGACAATTTCATGTGTATACTGCAATTGTGGGCAATACAGGGTCACACACCATGTATCCTTGTTATCATCCTCTGTATAAAAAAACATATTGAACTTTGACTAGCAGGTATGTGGATCAGGGTGAGAAGTTCTTGGCACT
>NW_005240540.1:0-245 GCF_000412655.1 Myotis brandtii
CCAGTGTCAGGGAAAACCTGAACCTCACCCATATTTTCTTTCCCCCAAAGTAGGAAATTTGCATTTCTTATATTTCTGTTGCTCAGTACCCTGTTAAATGATTTTTCTCAGAATGTAGAAATGTAAGCCTATATCTGTAATGAATAGCCAAATTTCTAAGATCCACTGAAGGAAAGTACTTTAGCTTGCACAAAGCTCAGTAGGGGGAAAAAAGACTTTAAAAATTATGCATCTGTAGAAAATTA
>NW_005240541.1:0-245 GCF_000412655.1 Myotis brandtii
TCAGCCCCGACTTCCAGCTCTTGGGCAGCTTCTCACCAGCGTTGCAGAGTGAGTGAAGCGTGCGCGGCGGCCCCAGGCGGTGCCGCCATTCAAGGCCGGGAAACGTGTGGGCACCCCCAACCCCTCAGCTCTCGGTTACCGCTTCATTTTTAGTGACTTCAGAAATCTGTTTCTCCTCTCCCCCTGTGCAGCCTGCACTTCCTTCATCGACGTGGTGGTTGTGTGCGATGAATCAAACAGTATCT
>NW_005240542.1:0-245 GCF_000412655.1 Myotis brandtii
TACCAAAATTCTACACGCCCAGAAGGAAAGCAGGGTTTGGCATGAACTATACTGTTTGCACAACGTTGAGGCCCAATGAGCCACCCATATCGGCGCTGGGAATGGCGGGAGCCCTCCTTAAATTCAAGTTCTCAGACATGAGCCAAGTGCCAACCTTGCAAGCAGGCCGTTCTGTGGACAGCAGTGGGTCTGCTACATTAACTCTCTTGTGCACAGGGGGATACACCGAAAGGGATTTTGGCCAG
>NW_005240543.1:0-245 GCF_000412655.1 Myotis brandtii
TGTTTCTTTGTTACTAATGTTGTGGCCCCACCCCACTCTATTCACTGCTTATCTCTGGGAAGTGAATGCAGAGTTGAGAGGGGCTCTTTCATTTTACATCTTCCTGATAGTCTGATTTTTTAAAAAACCACACAAAATTTTGAAAGAAAAAAACACAAGTAAAAATGGACAAAAGTGTTTTTTTTGAGACTTTTGTTTTTATTACTCAAAAAAAACTTCATTTTTAAATTTATTTAGCTTTCTGA
>NW_005240544.1:0-245 GCF_000412655.1 Myotis brandtii
CAAGCAGGTGGGGAAATTATAGATCCCCTTTCCCAGGCCAAACTTCAGGACCCTGCAACCTGTCTTCATTTCATTCATTTAGCAACTCATTCTGGATTACGTTGAGAATATACTTTTTATCAGTTTATTAAATAATTTCTCTTGTAATTAACATTTATTTTTATACATATTTATCTGGTCCCCGTACCTAGTCTACAAGTTTCTTAAGGCCAAGGCCACATTTAGCACTTCTTTGTGTCTAATGG
>NW_005240545.1:0-245 GCF_000412655.1 Myotis brandtii
AAAGGGGTCGCAACCCACAGGTTGAGAACCGCTGCAAAGGATGGGGACGCTTTTATATAATCACAAAACCTTTGTTACGCCTGAAAATCTATGGGACCCTCACCAGGTCTTTCTCCCTCTCCCACCTAGCAGCCCCCTCACCCTGTGAAATTTCCTTGCTGTCTTTGATGTCCTGTGACAGCCTCGGGATAAACCTAGTAACAAGACCTTCTCCCTCCCTCCCTAGGGCCTGCAGAGACTCTTAA
>NW_005240546.1:0-245 GCF_000412655.1 Myotis brandtii
CTTAATTGTGGCTTTCTTTCAAACCCTGAGTTTTTATGCTGTATCCTTGCTCCATAGATCTTAAATGTGTTTTCTAGCCCAGACATATAAACAAATTCCAGAGAACACTGATTGATACCCACAGCATACGAAATTACAAAGAATACAACAGGAAAAATACGAAATGGGGAATATCATACTTATTAATAAAGTGTTGATCTT
Source organism: Myotis brandtii (assembly GCF_000412655.1). Lineage (NCBI taxonomy): Eukaryota > Metazoa > Chordata > Mammalia > Chiroptera > Vespertilionidae > Myotis > Myotis brandtii. The sequence goes on from NW_005240546.1 coordinate 202, forward strand.
GTCAGTCTTTCCTGGACAAAATGAAGAAATATAAAAGTGAATGC
>NW_005240547.1:0-245 GCF_000412655.1 Myotis brandtii
AGGGTGAGGACGCCATGCCCCATCGGGACACTCAGGGGCGAGCCAAGGAGAGAAGAGACATGCCAGGCAAGAGGAGGACAGGAAAGAGCAGAGACGGGCCAGGAACTTGACTGTGCTGGAGGTGACTGTGGGGACTTGGGTAATAAGAATGAAGAGGAAAAGGAAAGGATTGGAGGAAGGGCTGGTAGGCTGTATCCCCAAATCAGATCGTCTGTGAGTCCTTTGTGAGCCCAATGCACAATAGT
>NW_005240548.1:0-245 GCF_000412655.1 Myotis brandtii
ACCTGCCCTCTGATAACCAAAGGCCTCTCATCCTAGATTCTAGTCTAGAAGGTCATAATGAGCTTTGGATGTGGCTCAGCTCAAGCGTCTCCCGGAGTGAAAATGAAGCAACTCAGTGGGTGGGGGCCGGGGGGCGTCCGAGACCGAGCCAGGGTTCCAGCTCTAAAGCCTGCCCTGCCCGCGTGTTTCCAATAGCCTGTTGGAGAGCATGCGAACGCAGTAAAATTAGCCATTGCAGAATTTAC
>NW_005240549.1:0-245 GCF_000412655.1 Myotis brandtii
ACGTAGGACAGTGATTGAGCTCAAAACGTTCAGATGCCATCAACGAAAAAGAGTGGGTTCCCTAACACGCTTCCGTGAATCCACCCAATTATCACCACCACTGTGATCACGTTACTATTAAAACGTTTTCGGGCACACGTGTCACTGTGACATGGCGACACACAGCCCAAACATACTAAAGGGCCTCATCCCTTGATTTATCTCCAAGTAGAGTTACATCATCACTAGGGGCCCGGTGCACGAAA
>NW_005240550.1:0-245 GCF_000412655.1 Myotis brandtii
ACGTAGGACAGTGATTGAGCTCAAAACGTTCAGATGCGATCAACGAAAAAGAGTGGGTTCCCTAACACGCTTCCATGAATCCACCCAATTATCACCACCACTGCGATCACGTTACTATTAAAACATTTTCGGGCACACGTGTCATTGTGGCATGGCGACACACAGCCCAAACATACTCAAGGGCCTCATCCCTTGATTTATCTCAAAATAGAGTTACATCATCACTAGGGGCCCGGTGCACGAAA
>NW_005240551.1:0-245 GCF_000412655.1 Myotis brandtii
GAATTATTTTGGATATCATGTGAGAAAGTCCCTATCCAGTACTTAGAGACAACGTGTACTTCTGTTTGTTTGTTTTTTGTTTTCAATGAGCCCTGTATTTTAATTTTAACTTGAAAATAAAAAGTAAAGATTGTATAAACGGATCAGAATATATTCTCCAATAAAAAACTGAAGGATGAATCTCTCTCCTTATTCTGTTTAGAAATTCAAAAGTGTTCCCGTATCCTACAACATGTCACCTATTT
>NW_005240552.1:0-245 GCF_000412655.1 Myotis brandtii
GGGCTGGATGCACACCAGAGCTCTTGAAGGCAGCTGCACACAGCACAGCCAACTTCTGTCTGAATGAGGAGCTACAGAGGGTATCAATCCGCCTCTTCCACGGGTGTGAATGTCACTGATGGCCTAAACCTTTTGATTAGAATAGTGTTCTCAACTGAAGCCTTGTGCCCCCCACGCCCGGACATTGGCAATGTCACAACTGGCATCTAGTGGGCTCTGAGAATCATCCTATAGTGCCAGGACAG
>NW_005240553.1:0-245 GCF_000412655.1 Myotis brandtii
GCTGAGAGACAAAAAGAGTGACAGAGAGGAGAAAGAAGGAGGAGGGACGGGAGAGAAACGGTGAACAAGCAAAAAATAAATAGATATCGGGTTGTGCGACAGAGAGAAGGTAGAAATGAGAGAAACATAAAACAAAAACAAGAAAGCAAGGCGGGCAGGGGAGTGTGCATGCAGGCCAAGAGCAAACGCTCCAGCGGCGACAGGCAGGGTGTGAAGGCCTCTCTCTGGACCGCAGGACGAGGGTT
>NW_005240554.1:0-245 GCF_000412655.1 Myotis brandtii
GGGGTGGGCCCCAGTCACTTGGCTGCCTGCATCCCTGCATCTTTGAGAGCAGCCAGTCAGTTAAGACAACCACCGAGTTAATACAGGTCCTGCTGTCCAAGAAAAATGGAGCCCCCAGAAATCCTTGTCAACAAACCTGGCCCTTCAATTATAATTATACATGAACGGCCAAAGATGTCATGAGAACAAAAGAAAACCAATAGCATCATTTTTTAAAAATACACAAAAATAACAAAACAAAACAG
>NW_005240555.1:0-245 GCF_000412655.1 Myotis brandtii
AGACTAGTTCATTGTTGGATTCTTCAAGCTCCTACAGTATATGTCTATGTAACAGGGTTCAGTAAGTGCCTGCTTGATGTAAGAATGAATGAATGTATGGGTATTGGTCATAGCAGGAGATGCCAGTCCAGGACAAGAACTCAAAGGGGGGACTTTGGGAAGTGGGTATGAAAGGCTTGAAGGTGCCTGTATACCTGGGAGCCTGGGAAAGAGAGGTGTGGAGCATCCAATGGAAGGTGGGAGAG
>NW_005240556.1:0-245 GCF_000412655.1 Myotis brandtii
AGAAGCACATAAGGGTCTGTGCAGATTCACACTAAGGCAATGAGTGCTAGATACCTACAGTGCTGGTCTTCAGGGTTTCACTGGAGATATGAACATTGTTTTACCTTCTAGCTAGGAAATTCAGACGTATGTGAGATCTGCCGGTATGGAGGAAAGCTATTCTGCTGTGATACTTGTTCGAGATCCTTTCATGAGGACTGTCACCTCCCACCTGTGGACATTGAGAGGTTTGTGAGATGCAGCCC
>NW_005240557.1:0-245 GCF_000412655.1 Myotis brandtii
CATGGAATCAGCCAGAAGCAGTGTTGGGGTGTGCCAGGCCACGGTGGAAGTCAGCACTGTCTGTGGTTGTCCCCACACGTCCTCCCCCTCCATGGCTTGGAAAAGGCAGGAACTGAGGACGGAGAATGCCTTACCTGGCTGCCCCTGGGACAGGCGGTCACCTTCCCTTGCTGTCCTCAGCCCAGCATGAGAATCTACGACTGCCTCATTAGTCTGGAGACAGTGACACAACCAAGAGCCTCTTT
>NW_005240558.1:0-245 GCF_000412655.1 Myotis brandtii
TCTTGAGGGGCGTGTTATTCTCCAAACAGTATTCTCCGTTTTGCTGGCATAGGAGGGCGTATTGGAAGAGGAGCTGGGTCATCTTTTTCTTGTGCTTGATTTAGTCCCATGTTTCTACTTCTGATGCTTGCACACCCAGGGGCTCTCACTGTGCCAGATCATGAGGGTTTCAATTGGTAGCCGGCAACAGTGCCCCCAAAAAAGACTAGAATCCTGTCCTTAAAAGCCTTGAAATCTGGTATTGA
>NW_005240559.1:0-245 GCF_000412655.1 Myotis brandtii
AAGAATAAAGAAAAGAGAAGAGAGAGACATTACAAACCCATACAAGACAACATAACACACCCAAATAACACAATTGAAGAATGGGCTAAACCTTGACTAGACAGTTCTCCAAAGATGATGTACAAATGACCAACAAAGTCATTAAAAGAGACTAAACATCAGTAATCCTACAGAACCATAAAAGATCTCCTTAGCACTGTAGGAGTTCTGCTTGGTGCATCAGTGCATTAATATTGAAAACCCCA
>NW_005240560.1:0-245 GCF_000412655.1 Myotis brandtii
GTAAAACAATAGAACGAGGTTTGATTTTGAAAATTGCTCTTCTCCACCCTGTGGGTGGTGCTGACCCTGGAGAGGTTGTATTTAGTTCCCACAGCCTGGTTGCTGGCGGTGACAATATTGCCATTGTCTGACACCTGGGCTGCCACCGGCTCTGTTGGGAGACACGCACTGATCTGAGGACCCTGCTGGAGTGTCCATAGAGCTAGCACAGGCGTCTCCTCCCCAGCCTGTCCCCACCCTGCCTG
>NW_005240561.1:0-245 GCF_000412655.1 Myotis brandtii
TGGCACTGGCTTCCCTCTGGCACCTGGGACCCGGGCTACTGGCACCGGCTTTCCTCCAGCACCGAGGACCCGGGCTTCTCTCCTCCTGCTGCCTGCAGGCATCTGGGACCCCAGCCAGCTTGCCCCAGGCCGGCCACAGGCACCCGGGCCCCGGCCGGCTTCCCCCCAGCCTTGGCTTTGTCAGGAAGGACATCCGGAATGACGTCCGGCCTACTTAGCATATTACCCTTTTATTAGTATAGATG
>NW_005240562.1:0-245 GCF_000412655.1 Myotis brandtii
ACACTTCTGCTCTCTCCCCTGAGCCCCTTCTTGCTTTCCCACAGGAGAGGAAGGGTGGTTATGTGATCGATCGGACTTGCAATGAATTAGCATCTATTGGTCACACTCCGGGAACTACTGGCAAACACTGAGGGGTCCTTCTCTTTCTGCTTCGAAGGGAGGCAGCAACCCTAATGAATGGTTGGTTCTGCAAACCCAAATTCTCCCCTGGGGGGCCCAGCTTGGCCACCCAATTAAAGTCATGT
>NW_005240563.1:0-245 GCF_000412655.1 Myotis brandtii
GGGCCTGGCTCCTGGGCATTGTGGACTCTGGGCAGACGCCCCTGGCCCCGCCCTTCCCCCATTCCTTGGGGTAGTTTTTTTCTGGGACCACTTCCCAGGTGGGGCTCCTCTTCTTCCTTCTAGTTTCGTTGTAAGCTGCTCCCTGGAACCTTCTCCACAGCCCAGCTCCAGCCCCTGGGGTGGCTACAGTGGGATCCTGAGGGGCAGCTTCCTGAGCCTGTTCCAGGAGCTGAGGATGGGGGGGG
>NW_005240564.1:0-245 GCF_000412655.1 Myotis brandtii
GGGGGAGTAATGCTTGTGCATTCTCCTCAGTCCCACCTGCCAACAGCCGTCGGTTCATCGTGACAGAGAAACGCAATGGCTTGGCTTTTAGACAAGCCTGACCGCCTCGTCCTCATCCCAGCTGCCTGCTCACCTCTGCCCGGTCTGAGCGAGAGCCTCTCCCTGCGCTTCTTTCTCCAGCCTCTTCGGGTGCACCTGACCTTGGCTTGACAGCTCAGAGTCATGCATTGCCTCAGTCATGCATT
>NW_005240565.1:0-245 GCF_000412655.1 Myotis brandtii
GCTGTTTCCTAAGAGACCACACCAGGGGCCTGGGAGATTCGGGGCCTCTCAGTCCGATTCCACTCATAATCCACTCCAAGGGTTACCTGCTCAGGGACTGGTGGGACAGGCCAGGCCAGGCGCTGCCTCCGCATTCTCTAAGGACTGAAGACCTGTCTCTCTCCGACCCGGTTCTGACCCAGAGCCAGGGCACTTCTCCAAACCACCAGAAAACCAGGCACGACCTGGGCCTGACGGTTCTGGAG
>NW_005240566.1:0-245 GCF_000412655.1 Myotis brandtii
AAGAGTGAATGCCACAATATATGTAATTTACTTCTAGGCATTTCGTTAAAGCATAGCTAAAGCAAAAATTTTAAATGCTGCTGAATCTGAGTGAAAAGAAATTGGATTTTATCATATTATTCTCGAAAACTTTTCATCATAAACATTAGAAATGCTAACTTACTGTATTTAGTACTAGAGTACCTTTTTGTTAGTTTATAGTAAAGTGTTTTTTTGAGATTTTACTTTTTGACAAAATAAAAGTG
>NW_005240567.1:0-245 GCF_000412655.1 Myotis brandtii
AGGGCACCCAGGTCTGTGGCAGGGTGGGGTCCTGGCAGGGACGCAGGCCTCCCGCACCCCCAGAGCTGCTGTGCTCCTCTGAGCTGGGTGCGGGCTCTCAAAGGCTCCTGGACCAGAAACCGGGGCCCAGGGTCCAAAGCCCTTTGCTGCCCCATGTACGTGGCAGCTGCTTCTTTGAGGGCCAGGAGCACCTTTGGAGGCCTGGCCAGGCCAGGGGCCCCCTGCAGCCAGTCGGGGCCTGTCCC
>NW_005240568.1:0-245 GCF_000412655.1 Myotis brandtii
GAAACATCAGATTATGGCCATTTTTTTTTTCTCCAAAGTGTGGATTTTTACCATCTTATCAGGATCACCTCAGCATATTGGTTAAAAACGAAAATGACTGGGCCATGTACCAGGTCTGCTGAATTGGTATCATTGGAACTCTAATGGGAAGTGGAAGCCAGGATGAGAATTTTGATGGTGTCTAATGTTGGATTCTGGTCTACACTGAAGTCCTTTCAGAATCCTTTGCTGAAATCAGTTCCAAA
>NW_005240569.1:0-245 GCF_000412655.1 Myotis brandtii
ACAGCTATTTAAAGATAGAGCTGGGTCAGAAATTCAGATCTTACAACTAACTGAGCATTTCTTTTGTGCATACAACGCACGGGGTGGACCAGATGAATTAAGAGTGAATGGAAGCCAACGTACTACCTAAGTGATCCAGGGGGATACCTGTAGGCAGGGCTATTCATTGATTTGCCACAGACATTTGATGAGAAACTTGAAAATACACCACTCTCAAAACACTCACTTGAATTCGATAGAACAAA
>NW_005240570.1:0-245 GCF_000412655.1 Myotis brandtii
TGGCCTGCCCTCCCTTACCCACAACTCACATACCAAGAGTGGCCTTAGCACTTTCGCATGCTTTCAACCCAGCATGGACAGGAGCTCAGAGTGACCATCAACTGTGCATGATTTTTTTTTAAAATGTGCAATCTGCTGCTATTTCTTCTGATTCCTAGCCCATGGGGATCAGTTTTACATGAAGGCACAGATGCTGGAAAGTTCTGTAGAAATCTTTCCTAGGACAGGAGCTAAGGAACACTGTT
>NW_005240571.1:0-245 GCF_000412655.1 Myotis brandtii
GATACAAGAACTAGATTAGAATGAGAAATTAAAAAGTATATCTTATTTCTTACATACAGTCAGGTAAATATGTATTTAATTGGTTTTATACCTCATTTATTTGTACACATAGAGATGTACATATTATAGTGAATATTCTAGAAATGTTAACTTTATTAATATTTTGTCATTCTATATTGTTATTAAAAATCAGAAATATTTCATATATATATCTATTGTTTTATTAATTCAGCCATCTTAATTGC
>NW_005240572.1:0-245 GCF_000412655.1 Myotis brandtii
ATAGTGATTCAATATTGATATTCCTTAGAAAGTGATCGCTACATAATCATAGTTACCATCTGTCACCATACATAATTATTACAGTATTATTGAGTCTATTCCCTATACTGTACATTGTAGTTCATGAATTATTTTATAACTGGATGTTTATACTTCATAATACCATTATCCTTGTCCCCAACTTCATACTCCTTCCTCTCTAACAACCATCAGTTTGTTTTCTGTATGTATAAATTTCTTTGTTT
>NW_005240573.1:0-245 GCF_000412655.1 Myotis brandtii
GCCGACGTCTAAGGAGCCTAATCACATCCTTTCCCGGGTCCTGGCAGGTGGCTATCAATTAGACAGGAGAGAGGGTCATGGGCGGACGGAGAAGCAGGTATGAGGTTGGGTGGCTCCCTGTCTCGGGAGCAGCCCTGAGGAGGTGTTACCTGCATGCGGAGCCACCAGCACGGGCAACGCACCCCCAGGGCCCCGCACCCCTGACCCGCAGCGCATCATTGCTCTGGAGGAGGCCGGCCTCCGCC
>NW_005240574.1:0-245 GCF_000412655.1 Myotis brandtii
TTTTTTTAGTATCACAATGGACACATCAAATTTTTATTTACTCAGTGTGTTACAATCAAGCACAGTAATTCTTTCTGATACTCAAAACTCCCTAAATTTGCTTACTGGGACTCCCAAATCCTTTTATCATAACTCCATTAATTTTTTAGTGTTTCCTTGCCTTTTAGTACAAAAAGTCCCAGGTCCACCTTGTACTTGCCCTGTCCCAGAAGTTGAATCAGCCATTTCTTAAGAAGCCTCCATTG
>NW_005240575.1:0-245 GCF_000412655.1 Myotis brandtii
TTGTGGGCCGCATGCGGCCCGCGGGCCATGAGTTTGATATGCTTGACTTACATAGTATTCCTGCCAAAAAATATATATCCTGAATCTACTTATGAAAAGCCCTAGTTAAAGGACATTCTACAAAACAACTTACCATTAAAATGTCAACAGCATCAATAACATGAAAAACAAAAACTAACAAACTGTTCAAGTTTAAAGGATACTTAAGAAACAACTAAATGTAATACCTGATCCTGGAATAGATC
>NW_005240576.1:0-245 GCF_000412655.1 Myotis brandtii
CAACACCACCCCACCATTCCAGAGCACCTGTTCTCTCACCATCTCCTTCTGGCCTCTCCCGTGGCCCAGCCACAGTCAGTTTCCCTAGTTCCTAGGTCAGGACACACTCACCTCAATGCTCAGCCCAGTACAGTGCCTGGAACATAGTTGGCAATCAATCACTATTTCTAAAAGGAATAAGTGATAAACTCCTTGGCCCTGGCTATTGCGTATTTTACTTCTCTGCAGGGCCAACATGCACCTGG
>NW_005240577.1:0-245 GCF_000412655.1 Myotis brandtii
TAATTTAAAATCTGTGATCAGATGAGATAGAATATCTGAGTAAAACAATGACATCTAAGAATATTAAATACAAGGTACTATTCAGGGATTTCTACGCCTAAAATAATACTTGCCAAATGATTTTTAAAAATGAAAATCCTACTAAAAACAATGCCGGAGACGGAACAAGGTGAATAAGAAATAAGAACCTGGTCTTCCAGGGCCTCCATTTGGCCCTAGAGGCGGCTCTCTGCCTCATGGAGCAC
>NW_005240578.1:0-245 GCF_000412655.1 Myotis brandtii
AGTCAATATACCAAAAACCACCTGTATTTCTATATAACAGCAACAGACACAAAAAGCAATTCATAAAAAACAAGGCCATCAAATATCTAGCTATAAATCTAACAAAAAACATATAAAAATCTCCCCATAGAGATACAAATATTCCCTCCACCCCCCAATACAAATATTTTGAAGAGAAATGATAGTAACTCTAGTAAATGGGGAAACATAACATTGTCATGGATCAAGAAGACTCAAGATCTAAA
>NW_005240579.1:0-245 GCF_000412655.1 Myotis brandtii
CCTGCATGCCCCACACTGGGGATCAAGCCCGCAACTCCAGCATGTGCCAGGAACTGAACCCTGACTTCCTGGTTCATAGGTTGATGTTCCACTACTGAGCCACGCCAGCCAGGCAACAGTAATTCTTCATGTCCACCCTCTCTGTGTACCATTGGGGTGATACTGCCTTGCCTTCAAGTTCTGGGAAGTTCAGACCTTCCATCCATTGTTTGGGGCCCACCTTCCCTTTTTGTCCCTTGATCACC
>NW_005240580.1:0-245 GCF_000412655.1 Myotis brandtii
GAACATTCGTGAATAACGATTCGACATCAAACGAAAGCATCCTCTTGTTATTGAGACATAAATCCTTCACTCTGTCGATAAAGTCAAATGTATCCTTCACAGAATGTTTAGTCACTGCTTTGCGTACAGGCTCGAGTAAAGCGGTTAACCATTGCGCAACTGAGTGAACATATGAAGAAGACATGTCAATTATAGGACGTAAAGGAATACCAGGTTTGTGAACCTTTGGTAATCCGTACATTCGT
>NW_005240581.1:0-245 GCF_000412655.1 Myotis brandtii
GGGGGGGGGGGGGGGGGGGGGGGGGGGGGGGTGCTGAATCCAGGAACCCGAAAGTGACTCTTGACAATGGGGGAGTTGACAGAACACCAGACCTTCGCTCACCGCGGGGGCGGGGGGGTTGCGCGGAGGAGCAGGACCGCGGATGCATACTCCAGAGAACAAAACCACCCCCATCCCTCCAAGTTACAGGAGGGCCAATGCCTGTCGGACACCTATCAGATGGACATCTGTCGACCATCAGAGGC
>NW_005240582.1:0-245 GCF_000412655.1 Myotis brandtii
AGGATATATAAAGGACCCTTTCATGGTTTATGTTACACATGTCTGTGGTGTTAGAAAGTTTTAAGAGGATCAAACTACATTACTTCTGAAATTTGGGAAAACCAGCATTTTAAAAGAAGAATGCTATGTGTATATGTAAATACTAACAATTACTACCTCCCAGTGAGCTTCCTTTATGCCTTCTCTAAAACTCACAAACCCCCTTTACATATCCATTCTTCCTTGCTTCGTATTTTTCTCCTTTG
>NW_005240583.1:0-245 GCF_000412655.1 Myotis brandtii
CATGGGATGGAAGAGGTGGACAATCAGTGGGCTGTCACCTCATTCAGCATTCAGGATCTTGAGGTGAGGTGGGGAGGGGAGTCAGCAATTGAAGCAGCCTGCCAAGGGACCTGCGGCCTGGCAATGCAAACACCACAATGGTCTAAACTGACTTCACCAGCACCGCAGACATATATATGACTTTGGCTGGATTGGCTTGAGAAGTGTAAGCAAACACCTTGCAGGTCCCCCCACCCTAGATGGCT
>NW_005240584.1:0-245 GCF_000412655.1 Myotis brandtii
TGAAGTAATTCTACCCAAGGCCTTCATTGGCAAAATCCCTTTTCTAAGCAACACTTAAGTTACAAAAAAAAAGTTTACCAATTAACATATCACGTAAATACCTGCGGAGAGTGGTCCTAAGCTGGAAGTCGGACATACTTAGTGCTACCATGGAGGCAGGGGAGGCTCCCGCCACTGCCGTTGTGCTTGCCAGGCTTCTGGCTAAGTCATGCTCCCCCTATGGGAGTGCACTGACCACCAGTGGG
>NW_005240585.1:0-245 GCF_000412655.1 Myotis brandtii
CTCAGGCTGTAGATCAATGGATTTAGCATAGGGATTACAACAGTGTATAATACTGATGCCAACTTGCTTTGGCTCAGAGAATCGCCAGAATTAGGATACAGATAAACAAAGATACCTGAGCCAAAGAAGAGGGTCACTGCGGTCAGGTGAGAAGCACAGGTGTTGAAGGCTTTGGACCTGCCTTCAGCTGAAGTGATCTTCAGAATGGTGGCAACAATATAACCATAGGATATCATAATAATGAG
>NW_005240586.1:0-245 GCF_000412655.1 Myotis brandtii
TAAAGAAAAATATATAAAATATATATAAAGAAAAAAATATGAAGTATTGGTAAACTGGTTAAGCAAGCACAATTCAAATTTCTAAAATTTAAGAGAAACATTAAATTTTAAGGTTGCTCTTAAAAGCAATCTGCATGTTGAGTAAAAAAGCCCAGATTGAAGATGTCTCTGCTGAAAAAAAGGTCACATGAATTAGATTTAGTTTACAAAAAAATTAGTTTAACAAAGATGGAGGCCACTATGGC
>NW_005240587.1:0-245 GCF_000412655.1 Myotis brandtii
GAAATCAGGTTAGGCTGGTGATATTTGTTTTTCATAAACTATTGTTGGACCCAATGAATTAACTCTTCCCTTCCCTTTCTCAATGCTCAGATGCCAACTCTGGATAAGCTTGCACATTCATAGGCTGTTAGAACACAAAGCATCCATAGATTCATGTGATTCAACCTCTGAATCTACAGGTGAGGAACCTAGGACCCAGAGGTTGTCTTTCACAAAGGGGTATATCAAGTTTGCACAGGAGTCCA
>NW_005240588.1:0-245 GCF_000412655.1 Myotis brandtii
ACCAAAGAACTTGTATGCATATATATGCATAACCCATATGTAGTGTGGTGAAGGCCTGGGGGTGGGCGAGAAGAAGTCAATGGGGGAAAATAGGGGACATACGTAATACTTTTAACAATAAAGATTAAAAGCAACAATGACTGTCTCTATCAGATGGGCAGACTTGGAATAGACCAGGAGTGGGGAACGTCCAGCCTGTGGGCGGTAAAAGGCCTGAGAAATCATTTGGTCTGGCCCTGCCGAGG
>NW_005240589.1:0-245 GCF_000412655.1 Myotis brandtii
TAAATAATAAAGTATTTTATGCAAAGCAGAAACTTATTATAATCACATAAAATGTCCTTCTTAGATTTCCATAGAATTAAATGGGAGAGATATAAAAGCACTTTATAGACTGTTAAGTACTTTATTATTGTTAGTTGCTCTCTTTTCTTTTTTCTTTTCCCTCCTACTTTTATCACTCTTCCAGTTGAGATTTTCTTTTATCACAAGATTCAAATCTCTCACTATTACTTTCTCAGCAGCTTAAT
>NW_005240590.1:0-245 GCF_000412655.1 Myotis brandtii
GACTTCCACTCGGTGTCCAGCCATGAGACTGAGGGCCTGCAGGAGCAGTGGTCAGGCCACCTCTGCCTGAAGTGGAGAGAGCGGAAGCGCTCTTGACCACCCTCCACTCAGCGCAAGGTCAACATTGCTAACTGTTGGCCAACGGCAGCTCACTTGTGCCCCCCACGGAAGCGAACCTCTGGCCGGCCAGGTCCAGTGGGGGCCTTGCAGGCTAGGGGGTCCACATCCCATCATACCAGACGGAC
>NW_005240591.1:0-245 GCF_000412655.1 Myotis brandtii
AATCATTGATTGGCTGCCACCTGCACGCCTCCACAGGAGATGGAGCCTGCAACCTGGCCATGTGCCCTTGACCACAATCAAATCTGGAACCCTTCAGTCCTCAGACCAAAACTCTTCCACTGAGCTGAACCTGATAGGGCTAGCATTGTTCATTAATTCATCAAAATGTGATCATAAACAGTAAAACCTATGCATTACATTGATTTTACTCAGAGTCCACAGGAATATTAAAGGACTTACCTAAG
>NW_005240592.1:0-245 GCF_000412655.1 Myotis brandtii
GGGTCTAAAGGATTAAATTGCATTGCATTAAAACAACTGAATTGAAACAGTTGTGTCCAAAACAATTATATTGCAATGAACACAGTAAAACACCCTCCAAATACTCCGCAAGCTCACCTAAACCCTCCTCTTTGTTTCCTCAGCCTCCACTCTTCTGACTCCTCCTTCCTCTCTCTGTTCCCTTCCACCGGAAGGCTTATATTATAAGTCAATCTCAATGTCATTCTTGTAATGTGTCTCTTCAC
>NW_005240593.1:0-245 GCF_000412655.1 Myotis brandtii
TGTGCATGAATTCATGCACTGGGCCACTAGTTTTAAATAGTTGTTTAGTCTTCCTTAAAGGAATCTGAAAAACCAAGCCATACTTGTGCCTGGATTCTGTAAGTAACTCTCATTTGTTAATATAGTTTGTGAATTTTTTAAAAAGTTCAAGAAGCTTTTTACTATACAATTACTCCTCCAGGACATTTATTTATTTTTATTATTTAAAAAAAAGTATATTTTTATTGATTTCAGAGAGGCAGGGA
>NW_005240594.1:0-245 GCF_000412655.1 Myotis brandtii
GGGACCACCCTCAGCCTCAGCCCCGGGCCTCCCCCTGTGCCGGGCCCCCAGCCTCCCAGCTGGTCCCTGCGGCTCTAGGGCTCCTTGGTTCTGCATCTGCCTTCTCCTCACTCTGGGCTCCGTCTCCATTTCTGCCGGGGACTCCCCCGTCCTGCCTCCCTCCTTCTTGCCCTCCTTTCTGTATTTTTTAAAATATGTATTTTCATAGAAGCCTAACCAGTGGACACAGACAACAGGGGGGTGAG
>NW_005240595.1:0-245 GCF_000412655.1 Myotis brandtii
GAAGGCAAAGGTATTCATGTTTCTGCTTTGGGTGCATCAAAGGCTTTATAAGCAGGTCATCCTGTAATTGTAGAGTCCTTTAGAGCACATGGTGCTTTAGAGAAATTATATATGAGAAGATATGAGTACTTAGTTTTATTAAAAAATTCAAGTAAAACAGGGCAACTTTTCACATTCAATTTTTCTACAACACCTCTGAATGTGTCCATTTTTGTTAAAAACAGATCTTTCTGGAGATTTTCCTG
>NW_005240596.1:0-245 GCF_000412655.1 Myotis brandtii
GTAAAAAATCAATAAAATATTTTTTTAAAAAAGAAAGCAGAACGCAGCGACAGGCTGGAACACTGCGCAGATACCACAAATCACCCCGTTTTAGAAGGTTTAATGACTGGAGGAGAGGCTGAGGACATGACGATGCATAACTCCTTATCGACGCAATGCCGATTTATGCAAGCCAACCAGGCAGGTACGGAAAACAAACTATTTACCGTTTTCTCAGCGTAGCGGGATTATGAGTAATCATTCTT
>NW_005240597.1:0-245 GCF_000412655.1 Myotis brandtii
GAGAAGATGCTTGATATAATTTCAATCTTCTTGAATTAATAGAGACTTGGTTTTTGTCCTAAGATGTGATCTATCTTTGAGAATATCTCATGTGCTTTTGAGAAGAATGTAATTCTGCAGCTTTGGGTTGTAATATTTTGTAAGTATCAATTAATTTCATCTGATCTAGTGTATCATCTAGTGTTTCCTTTTTGATATTTTTGTCTGCAATATCTATCCAGTGAAGTCAGTGTGGTGTTAAAGTC
>NW_005240598.1:0-245 GCF_000412655.1 Myotis brandtii
TGGACCAGCTGCTTAGGGAGGCGCCTTCTGAAGTCAGGGTTTGGTTTCTCAGAAAGACTCCTCCTCACAGGCCAGGCCCGCCCTCCCTGCAGAGGGTGATGGAGCCCCGCGCCTGCCTCTGCCCTGTGTGGCCCCAGCTCAGGGCGCTGTCCCAGGGCTTTCCTGGGCCCATGTCTTCCTGTGACGGACCGGGATCCTCCTCAGGCAAAGGGTTTGGGCTCAGGCAGAATGTCACCGAGTTGTAA
>NW_005240599.1:0-245 GCF_000412655.1 Myotis brandtii
CTTCCTCTCTGAAATCAATAAAAACATTTAAAAAAACCCAACAGCTGCCAAGAAGCCCGGTCTGGCCAAGCCTTCCCTGAGCGCCAGCCTCAGTTCCGTGAGCCCGTGGCAGCGATGTCATCAGTGTTGAAGCCAGTTTGATCTCTGTCATTTCCAACCACATGAATCTTAATGGACACAAAGCACAAGCCCCAACCGATTATTTACGACAGCGTACACACACACACACACACACACACACACAC
>NW_005240600.1:0-245 GCF_000412655.1 Myotis brandtii
TGAGCAGACACATGACATACATTTTCTTAAAAAGATACTTTGCATAATGGAAGTGCTCCGACAGGTACAAAAGCAGAGGGTGTGGCTCAATGAAGCCTCCCTCCCCGTCCCAGCTTCTACAGCTGTCCACACGAGACCCATCCTGCTTCGTCTGTACTCCAACTTCTCCTGCTGGAGTTATTTTAAAGCTCGTTCTAGACATCATATTCTATCATCTGTATATATTTCAGCGTGGATCTTTAAAA
>NW_005240601.1:0-245 GCF_000412655.1 Myotis brandtii
GTGTCATAGGTTCGCCATCACTGCTCTAGGTCCTCTGTCAACGATCACTTTAGACTTTCAGAGGAAGCATATGGCAAAAGCTGAGGACCTGTTGGCTGCAAAGACAACAGTGGCTCCAACCTTGATGTAAATAGACTGCCCATCGTGAGGAAGGTGAAACTGTTCATTTCAGAACCCCAGAATTCTTTTTAAATCCCAAGTCATTTCTATGGAGTAAAGTGTAGGAAATGGCTAGAAAAGAAAAA
>NW_005240602.1:0-245 GCF_000412655.1 Myotis brandtii
GTATGTGGGAACTTTGAATCAACATCCAGACATCTACTAGCTGACCACTAAATAGGCCACTGCACCCTGCATGTGCATGAACTTTCAGGACCGCTGCCTCTATCCAATCAAAAGTGATAAATATTTCTTCTTTGCAGACTGGGCTCCTATCCTAGAATCCACTCCCCTCCACCCCATCCTCACCCCTTTTCACATTATTCCATCCCCATTATCTATAGCCAGTGTAAATTCTTTCAAAACAACTT
>NW_005240603.1:0-245 GCF_000412655.1 Myotis brandtii
AGCCAGCAAACTACAATGGATCTTGAACATTATTGTGACGGTGACATTCATCTCTTCCCCTGAGGAACTGGTGGCGTCTTAGGTGAGTGTGGGTCAGAGAAAGGCCTTGTCCCCGCCGCCTCAGGCTCCGCATCCCTAGACAAGGAGGCCATCGGGTGGCTCCATGCACAGTCACACAGGCGGCCAGTTCTTGGTAAAACACGCACCCAGAATGGTTTTGAGCAGCACTTGCTTTTTCCTCACGG
>NW_005240604.1:0-245 GCF_000412655.1 Myotis brandtii
ACTGTGCACATGCACTTCTATGCATTTACCTAGGAGGAACAAAAACATATGTTCAAATATTTGTACATGAATGTTCACAGCAGCTTTAGTTATAATCATTAAATACGAGAAACAACACAAATATATTTCAACGGGTGACCAGATAAGCAAATTTTTGTAGATCCTTGCAATGAAATACTATTCAGCAATATAAATAAATGAACTGTTAATATAGATAACAATTTGAACTATTCTCAAAGGCATTT
>NW_005240605.1:0-245 GCF_000412655.1 Myotis brandtii
GCCTCGGGGCTTAGGAACCCAAGGGCCCAAGGTGAGTTGTCAGGTCTGCGCTCTGTGTGAGGGTCAGGTACTGTTAATGACAACTGAGTGAACATTAACTTCAGAGTAGGTGCTCATCTTGGTGTTTGCTCATTTTTTCTTGATTACTGATGAAAAGTCTTCTTTTCACATATCATGTGAACTTTCAGTAAATAGAGCATTTAAGTTTATAAAGCTATTCTCTTCCCCCAAAGAAATTAGTAAGC
>NW_005240606.1:0-245 GCF_000412655.1 Myotis brandtii
AAAGAAGGAAGAAAGAAAGCAAGGAAGGGAGGGAGGGAGGAAGGAAAGAGGAGAAAATGTTTATTTAGCTCTTACTATATGGTATCAAAAGTGTGTGACATTTTTACTTATATTGTCTTGCTTAATGTTTAAAACAACCCATGTTGATTAATATTCAATACGATCTAATGAATTAGGTTCATTGAGCTTTTACAAATGAGGAATTAGGTTCAAGGTAGGTTAAACAACCTGCCTCACAAGATCCC
>NW_005240607.1:0-245 GCF_000412655.1 Myotis brandtii
GATAGACGTCCAAGAAACTCAATGAACTCCAAATAGGATGAATCAAAAAGACCTACACTGAGATACATTATACTCAGACTTTCAAAAGACCAAGAGAAAATCTTGAAAGCAGCAAGAGAGAAACAAATCATCACGTATAAGGGATCCTCCGTAACATTTTTAGCAGATATTTTATCAGAAACTTTGAAGACCAGAAGGCAGCTATCAACCTGCTGGGTGACACAGAGCCAAATCCGTGTTTCCCT
>NW_005240608.1:0-245 GCF_000412655.1 Myotis brandtii
CCAGCCTTCCACATTAGAGTCCACAGGATCTGGATAGAAAGTTCCTATCCAGTGGTCCAGTGAAATCTTGCCAGTCTCTTCTTACCACAAACTTCAAGCCTCACATATTTGTGGAGTACCTGTTGGACCCTGTCTACTTCAATTGATTGCTTCTTGGTGTTTCCACTTAGATCTAGTATCAAACTCTGGCATTTGAACTTGCTATTGACCTGGCACCCTCCAAGGGTGCTTCCTGCAGTTATTGC
>NW_005240609.1:0-245 GCF_000412655.1 Myotis brandtii
GTGGAAAAAGTCATCACCAGTGGGGTGAATGTGAAAAAAGTGCCAGCTACAACCAGAAAGTTGTTGATTCTAAATGGTGAATGTTCTGGAGAACTGAGTTATGAGTGTGACAAATGTAGAAAAGTTTTCAGACGAATCTTTAACCTCATTCAACATGAGAGTTCACACTAGAGAAAAGCCATATGAGTGTACATATTGTGGGAAGTCGTTCAGTAACAGTTCCACCCTCATTCAACATCAGAGAA
>NW_005240610.1:0-245 GCF_000412655.1 Myotis brandtii
CCCTGCACTGCCGCGAGAACCGAGCGCTTCAGTGACCCTCCTTGCTGCCCTCGCTGCCGCTATCACCACCCTTCTACCCCCAGAGCCGCTAAAATACTACACTTCCGGCCTCCCCTCAGCAAACCGGAAGAAAGCCCAGTCACCATTCTTTGCCAACAGGATGGGCCTGACTTAAGGGAAAGGCGACGGGGGGCGCAGTTGCCACTGTGCTAAAAGGGCGCGATTTTGACCGAGTGCACAGGAAG
>NW_005240611.1:0-245 GCF_000412655.1 Myotis brandtii
AAAAAAATTGATAAGCTGGACTTTGTTAAAATTAAAAGCTGTTCTGCAAAAGACCATATCAAGATAGTAAGAAGACAAGCCCATGGAGCAAATATTTGCAAAAGATACATCTGCTAAAGGACTGTTATCCAAAACATATAAAAATAAACCCTCTTAAAACAACAATAAGAAAACAAATAACACGATTTAAAAATGGGCAGAAGACTTCAACAGACACTTCACCAAAGAAGATACACAGCCCTGAC
>NW_005240612.1:0-245 GCF_000412655.1 Myotis brandtii
GGCTGGGCCAGGACGCTTGGGTCATTGCCATGATGACGACACAGGCGTTCCGCCCCACCCCACCCACAGAGGGCCTCTGGGCCTGCTTCATCACTGCTGCTGCAGGCGTTGGAGGAGAAGAGACATGAGCCTGCAGGGGGGCCAGGCACCCAGCAGCTCCAAGCCCCACAGCCGCGGCAGCACTGGGGCTGCTGGGGCTGCAGCAGAAACACAAACCTGCAGGAAACCTGTGGAAAGGGAGATAA
>NW_005240613.1:0-245 GCF_000412655.1 Myotis brandtii
TTCCTCTATACAGACATTATAATTCTCAGGTACCATACGAGAGCTTAATTTGCTGCTCTTGTGTAGGAAAGAACTATGTTTCGGTCTTTGAAGACTCCATGTTTATTACATAACATTGATACACAGTAGGTCCTCAGATTTTACATTCAGTTACAGTACTTGCTAGTTTCCAATCACAACATGCACTCTTATACCTCTATAGTTTCTATAGTTTTGCAAGTGTTGTTCACTATATCTGGAATTAT
>NW_005240614.1:0-245 GCF_000412655.1 Myotis brandtii
ACTACAGTGATGATCCTTAGATCTACTTACTCACCTGGGAGCAGGAACATTTGGCAATGTCCTGGTAAGGCCCATGAATGCTTTGTTTAAAGGAATCTTGCAGAGAAAGGTTCTAGGTGGACAAACACCAAGGAGGTGAGAGCAGTACCTTCCAAGGACTAAGGCAATTTGGGAAATAGAAAGAATGAAAGATTGATGGGCAAGGACATGGAAACCCAATGAATCAGACATACACATTCCTTCAT
>NW_005240615.1:0-245 GCF_000412655.1 Myotis brandtii
CTTTGAGAATTCTAATCTATTGAGAACTCCTTTACTTGGGGCATCTCTACCAATGAAGAAATCCTAAAGGAAAACTCCTTACTTTGTTTCGTGGTGGACAGCCCTGCAGGCTGGGCTGGGTAAACGGGGGGACGGACAGTAGAGCTGAGTGGGACCTCTGCATGGAAGAGGCGTTCAGCGTTTAGTCCAAAGGTGGGATGGTTGTGTATTACTTACCTTAGAACAATGTTATTTGTTTAAGAAAC
>NW_005240616.1:0-245 GCF_000412655.1 Myotis brandtii
TTTGGTGTCCCTGGGTATGGGAGTCTGTGGCTCTGGTAAAGTATTTGTTCTTTTTGGTTGTGAGGTCTCTGTCCAGGAACTGAGGGTGTTGGCACCTGGCAGGTATGATCCCGAAGCCTGGAGGCCCAAGTCCTGGTCGCGTGTCCTTGGGCGAGTCACTTGTCTCCTCGAGCCTCCGTATGGATCATAATCAATACAGTGAGGCCGCTGCCCATACCAGAGGGTACTGTCCATCCTAGCAATGT
>NW_005240617.1:0-245 GCF_000412655.1 Myotis brandtii
ATTTTGCTTACATGTGTATTTAACTGTTTAAGTTTATGCTCAAGTATTTGAAAACAATTTGTGCTTCTCACATTTCAGAAAGTAGTAGCTGGTTTCAGGTGTGCTATTCATTTGGTAGCCTGTGAAAATGTCTTCCATAAATAATACTAAAAAGCAGCTTGGACATGACTATAGTAAATGTGATGATATAGATAAAAAATTGTAAATAGATGCAGTACAGGGCCAAGAAGTATAATCCTGAGGAT
>NW_005240618.1:0-245 GCF_000412655.1 Myotis brandtii
GTATATAGCTGAGTCCATAGAGATACAAATGCCTTCAGACACGCCCCTTCCAAGAACACAGACCCACACCCAGACATGGAGACACACGCCAAGGGACAAACACTCAGATACGGGACACACTTATAAACACACACTCAACACACCCACAGACACTTTCAAACAAACACAAATACCCATGTGCCCTTAGACACAAACACCCTGACAAATCCATAAGGGAGTACACACACACACACACACACACACAC
>NW_005240619.1:0-245 GCF_000412655.1 Myotis brandtii
TCAATTTGCATTTTACCCTTTTATTATATAGGATAATTTATTTACCCTGTTTCATATGGGTAGACTTTTAGTTTCTTTCTAGCTTGGGGCAGTCCTTCAGTAGATGTCCTTGACATTTTTGCACACTTTCTCTATTATTTTCATAAGATAAACTTCTAGAAGCAGGATGTTGTTTTAAAGGGTGTTGCTAGTTGTTCTTTAAAAAGAGTGATTCAACTTTTACAACTTTGAAAATGCTCATTTCC
>NW_005240620.1:0-245 GCF_000412655.1 Myotis brandtii
GTGTATGAAGACTTTTTATTGACATGGAAAGAATGCCAGGCTGACATTTCATTGATAAATAAACATCATAGCATTGGAATAGAAGTGCATGATTTGGAATAAACCAATGCTAATTTCAAATAACAGTTCTATTATTTACTCTGTAGATTAAGTCTATAAAGTTACTTCTTTCTTCTGTAACAGTTCCTTCCTTCTAAAATATTTATATAATGTCTAATCATGGGGGTGTTTAGAGTATTGTACCT
>NW_005240621.1:0-245 GCF_000412655.1 Myotis brandtii
AGAGGCCCTGGGTGCAAAGTGAGATAGTGCAGCAAGCACTGTGCTAGAGTCCGTAGAGCTTTGGGGACATACGGGAGGGCCTGCGCATTGAGAGTGGGTAACCGTGGGAGACCCAGATGAGGGAATGCTTGGATCAAACCCTCAAAGGCTGTCATAAGAGCACTGGCTCATGAGTCCGAGTGACGTGGGTTTAATTGCTGACTGTGCCGCTTGTGATGTGGTTGTGGGCCAGCCCCTCTCCCTCT
>NW_005240622.1:0-245 GCF_000412655.1 Myotis brandtii
TTCTGTCTCTTCCAACAGATTATGGGACCCTTGAGGATAAAAATAATAAAAGTACTACTAATAATAGTAGTTGTTATTCTTTTACATTATGTGCTCCTAGCACCAAGATCAGTGTCTGAAACACAATAGACACATGTGTTTATCAATGAATAAATGGTCATGTTTTTGCTAGAAAGCAAAATAAATTACTTAGTGATTAAGAACTGCTTCCCCTGCCCTAGCTGGTTTGGCTCAGTGGATAGAGC
>NW_005240623.1:0-245 GCF_000412655.1 Myotis brandtii
AAATACAGTCTCTTTTAAAACAGAGCCCATGGCTTATAACTCTGTATGTGCCCCTCTAAAGGTCTACTTGTTGTCTTGAATAAAACATCTGGGCTTTGGTCGGATAATTGACTCCCCCCAGAGATTCAAAGTCACCTTTCTGACCCCAGCATAAAGTACTTTTAACATCCTGACATCAAACTAGTTCTGGAATTTTCCAAATCATTACTAATCCTTTGCCAAACCAGTCTAAACTGTGATGGACA
>NW_005240624.1:0-245 GCF_000412655.1 Myotis brandtii
CTCTTAATGCCATCCCTTGGGGGTTAAGTTTCAACATATGTTTCTGAGAGGAAGCAAACATTCAGACCATAGCATAAGTATGAGCCTGATAACCTCCCTGGAAGCAATTCGCACCCATGTGGCCTATGCCTTCAGGAAGTCACACCACAGCGTCTTCATTCTGCAAATGGACAGACTGAGACTCAGACAGAAAAACAGTTGCTTGCAGGTTTTAGTTTATATCTACCAGCTGCAACTTAGATTTT
>NW_005240625.1:0-245 GCF_000412655.1 Myotis brandtii
GGGGGAAAGAGGTTAATAGGCTGCAGTACCTCCATGCGAGGACGTGGTGGTTTGACCGAACCAGGAGAATTTGGAAAACCCAGGCCTTGTTTTGTGTCTAAAGGAACAAAGAAGATGAGGCAGAGTTTTGCACGAGGATTTTCACTTTCATTCTCAGGAAACTGGGGACATGAATGTTCCTGACCAGAAGAGGGACATTGTGTGATGCAGTTCTTTAAACTTTTCCCAAAGCAGCTCAGAAGAGG
>NW_005240626.1:0-245 GCF_000412655.1 Myotis brandtii
GTGGGCCGAGGGCCTGGGCCGGGCCTGCTCCCCGTGTGTCTTCCAGAAGAAAGAAAAGGTGACCCCTGGCGAAGGCAGAGGCGGGGCCTTAACCTCCTTCCACAGACAAAAGCAACAGCGAGGTTCCCCGAGGCTCCCTGGGCGCCGGGTGCTGCCCCCGGAGTTTCCAACGACTTCTCTCCTCCTGACTCTCACAGCAAACCCATTACACAGACGGAGAGACCGAGGCCAGGGGCCCGAGGCCA
>NW_005240627.1:0-245 GCF_000412655.1 Myotis brandtii
CACATAAGAGGGTTTGCAAGACCATTCACTGGTACATGAGAAGAAAGAATTAGGGCTTCTAACTGTATTAACCTAGCAAAGAGGAGTTAAAATTTACAAGTTGCAATATATGAATTATTACATTTCACACCTACAATGCCCTCACTTGGTCAGAATGCCAGATGCCTGTGTTTCACTTGGGTATACAAGGCATCCTGGGAAGAGTGCTCATCCCTAAAGTAGGAGGGTGATGGTGGCTCCCTCAC
>NW_005240628.1:0-245 GCF_000412655.1 Myotis brandtii
GCCTGCGTCTCTTCGTAGCCTTGCTCGTTGGCACCGCCACTCACCTGTTCACCCACTAGAAGCCTCAGAGCTATCCTTGAGCGCATCCCGACGTCCATCAATTCTTGAGTCCTACCTGGTCTGCTCTAAGTACCTCCTCATTCCACAGCTCTGGCTTTGACACTTGACTTCCCCCCAGGGTCTCTCAGCCTTGCACTATTGGTGTTGGGGCCAGAGTATTCTTTGTGGGCACATTATGTGCCCTG
>NW_005240629.1:0-245 GCF_000412655.1 Myotis brandtii
CTTGGGTTTCTGCCTGAACCAGGGCTTCCCAGAATAGCTGCTGTTTGGTTGGAAATAAACGCCTGTTGCCTCTCTTGTTGGCTTTTTACTCTCCAGTTAATACTCCTCCACTGCTAATGTGTTTATCTGCCCCTCCCCAGGGGCTAACAGCTCCTCACAAGCAGACCGGGGTCTGCACCTGGGGAGGGGGTCTGCACCTGGGGGAGGGGGTCTGCACCTGGGGGATGGGGTCTGCACCTGGGGAG
>NW_005240630.1:0-245 GCF_000412655.1 Myotis brandtii
CCCACCAGGTGAGCTTCATGAGAGCTCAGGTTAATGCCCTATTCACCAGGACCCTCCAGGGCCTGGCACAAGGTCTGGCACATAGTAGGAACTCATGGTGAGCATTACAGGGGTATCCCCAAGATCCCTTCTCTCCTGCCTCGTTGTGATTTAGACACAGTTGTGGAAGGGGCTGATCCCACCCCCAGGGTCAGGTGTGAATCCTTATCGCAGAGATCAGCCCAGGTAAGTCAGAGCTAAACGAA
>NW_005240631.1:0-245 GCF_000412655.1 Myotis brandtii
AGTTGGGCTTTTCTTCATTTTCCCACTTAAAATCACACTCTTCTCAAATATGTATTACCCTCTTTCTTGCTTTATTTATGTCTTTAGCATGCATACTATATATTGTGTTTGTTTTCTGTCTCCCCACCCCGGCCCCCTACAACCACAATGTAAGCACTCGGGAATTTATCTGCCCGTTTACTGCCACATCCCCAGCTCACAGGTGTGCCTAGTACAGAGGTTCTCAACCTGTGGGTCGTGACCCC
>NW_005240632.1:0-245 GCF_000412655.1 Myotis brandtii
AATCCACAAAATGTCCTGCCCATCCATCCAGATGCAAACACTCTTGGTGTGCAAGCTTCCAGTGCTCCCACGATGAATGAAAGCCCCATGGAGCCAAGACCTTCGTCTCCCTGTGGAGGTGATGCATCTGCCAGGGACTCTGTCATTCCCTTTGGCTGACCCTGGCTTCCTCGTTTGTCTTCACCAGGCTATCGGCCAGCTCCCCTGCGCCCACCCCACCCCCCGGCACAGTGCCTCAGAGATGG
>NW_005240633.1:0-245 GCF_000412655.1 Myotis brandtii
CAGACCTGTGTCTCCAGCCCCAGCCTTGCCTCTATGTTCTGTCTTAACTGGCCTGTGCCTCTGTGCTGAGGACACCATTTGCCCTTGGCCTTTGAGGGTGCAGGCTGTGGAGGTCTCTGAGCCCAGGGCTGGAGGCAGAGGCTCCTTCTCCTGCTCTCATGCCCCTTCAGATCCTTTCGCACCTGCCTCTGTGCAGCCTCCCTCTCTCTCCCTCCCCTTTGCTCTTCATTTCCAAGGCCAGGCAG
>NW_005240634.1:0-245 GCF_000412655.1 Myotis brandtii
TGGGGACCCCTGGACCCGCTGGGGTCAGACCCCAGCACATCATCTCTCACCTACTGGACTATTGCAGGAGCCCAATACTTGTCTCCCCCCCATTGCTCATTAACTACTTGGTTCATTCCCTCTAATACCAGATTCATAAAGCCAAATCTTAAGACCACTGAGTATAATGATAACATAAAAGAAAATACTTTGCCACACCCTCCCACATTCTTGTGAAAATTTACATCAGTATCTTAAAAGAAATG
>NW_005240635.1:0-245 GCF_000412655.1 Myotis brandtii
GGGCTGCCTGCCCTCCCCACTTTCCTTCTCTGGTATCACCATGGCGACCCACCAGCAGGCCCTCCTGGGTGCTGCCTGTGGGCCGCACTTTCCTGCTCTGGGATTGCCAGGGCGACCTGGGGGCAGGTCCTGATGGGTGCTGCCTGCTGGTGGCACTTTCCTGCTTTCAGATCACCATGGGGTCCCAGCTGGCAGCAGGGCTTAGCGAGGCTTAGGCAGCACACGGGGGTCCTGGCTGGGGGTGG
>NW_005240636.1:0-245 GCF_000412655.1 Myotis brandtii
GGTTCTTTATGAATTTTTTCCAGTTTCATGGTTTTCACTGCTCAGTAAAACATTTCTAAATCATTTCATTGGTTGGTAGTGGTTTGGTTAACAATTCAGCTTCCAAATCCTGTAAGCCCCTACCCCAATTTCCTCTTCATGTAAATCTCTGGAAACCGTTGCTTTGAATGAAAGCTGCCTTCCTTCCTAACTTTTTACTATCAGCAGGTCCTGGATGTTGAATATAAATAACCAGTGAATAAATT
>NW_005240637.1:0-245 GCF_000412655.1 Myotis brandtii
TGTAGAGTAGATGAAGGAGGTTTGATGGTTTTGAGGATTGAAAGCTGCAGTGAGAAGTGTAAGACTTTCATTAAATTTTATTTGCGACATGGATCATAATGGAAGAAGCCCATATCCTCATTATTACTTATGAACAAAGACATAGAGGTTAACGATTATTTTCTCATGGCTAAACATAAGCTCCTCTGACTTTCATCTTTGAAAAAAAAATTGGAAGTTAACAAGTTACCATTAACATGGCTTTT
>NW_005240638.1:0-245 GCF_000412655.1 Myotis brandtii
CTGCATCTGCCAGTTCTCAATGGTCTTTAGCTCAAAATAATCCATATACCAAAGAGGAATATTGTGGGATGGTGTATTCTAGTACCCTTTGACCCTGTGGAGCAAATCTGGATGACCTTGGGTATGGTGATGATTTTTTAGATATAACCTCCAAAGCATAATGTATTTAAAAAATAATTGGTAAGCTGGATTTCATTAAAATTAAATGCTTCTGCTGTGGATAAGACATTGTCAAGAGAATGAAA
>NW_005240639.1:0-245 GCF_000412655.1 Myotis brandtii
TTTCCAGTGACAATAATCTTTAGATCTTCCTTATATTAGCTAAAAAGATTTCTTATAAATTCCCTTCACTTGTGGTAGAGGAAATTTTGGAATTCTCTGGAGTGCCTTTGGGGCCATACCGAACACATTTAACATATGTTCTACATGCAGACTTTTAAATGCTTAAGGGCAAATTTTACAATCCCCAAGAATCTTCTCTAAAACACCTACAGATTTTCAACTGTTACTGACACTCTATTCAGCAA
>NW_005240640.1:0-245 GCF_000412655.1 Myotis brandtii
TAATCATGTTGGTCTCTCCCTGTTCCTCTCCCGGTCCTGGCCCAAGCTCTCCTCCCAGCAGCATGTGCAGGGTGGGTCGTGCCCACTTGGTTGGAAGGAAACGAGGAGACTGACACTTCAGCCTGCCATGCCCTGGCCCTGTCAGCTCTCACCGCTGTCTCTGGCTAGAGCGCTGTGGCGGGGACCGTCTCCATGTGGCAGGATCCCTGTCTGGGCTCCTGACTCAGGCATTTATTAACCACTAG
>NW_005240641.1:0-245 GCF_000412655.1 Myotis brandtii
CAGTTCTTTATGCATATTTCCCATTTCTTCACACAAAGTATTTTTTAAATGTATACGCAAGAATGCAGATTTAATAAAATTAACACTTTTTAATTGCTTCATCAAGAGCATTCTCGAGTAAAACTGACATTTGTTCTTCCTGAAAGCATGTGGCAGTGAAGAATGACTTTTGATAGAGCTTGGTGCCATTACCAGCAATTTTGCCCACGGTTACTTTTGCATTATCCGTGCAAATTTCAATGCAG
>NW_005240642.1:0-245 GCF_000412655.1 Myotis brandtii
CAGCACTTGTCATTTGTTAATTTTAGTTCCTCTTGCTAAGTAGCTTCCTTTTCTCCCCCTACCCCTGTGGCTTAAGTTTAAGCACTATGGAATTTTGGTTTTTACATAATAGACTAGAGGCCCGGTGCACAAAATTCATGCTCCGGGGGTGGGGGTGTCCCTCAGCCCAGCCTCTCACAGTCCAAGAGCCCCGTGATTAATTGCCCCGCAGAGGGAGGCCCCACCCACCCACCGCAGTGCCACTG
>NW_005240643.1:0-245 GCF_000412655.1 Myotis brandtii
TGAGGAGAACTTCAAAGGGTTTCCTCCTTCAAGGAGACCTACTAATAAGTTAACTATAAACATATAAGTAGTGGTTTTGTAAGGCAATTTTTTGGGGGGTCGGGGGGGCGGGGCCTTTGTTCAAGCAAAAACTGTTACGTACCATGCTGGATCCAGCCATATGACTCTATCGATGACAAGTTTATCGTTTTGAGATGGAGACGAACACTTTTATGTCCCTCAAAATAAAAACAACTAAGACGTTG
>NW_005240644.1:0-245 GCF_000412655.1 Myotis brandtii
GGTAGCTTATTTCCCAAGGAGGAGGAGTGAGGATTGGGGAGCAAAAAATAGAAGAGTGGGAAAACAAGCAACTCATTGTTACCCAGTTGGCCACTGCTACAGATGACTGATTCTTGAGTCTAACTGTCTACTTAAGGCTTTTATTCCTTGACGGTCAAATGTGGCCCCAAGAATTTAACTTCCTTCTGATGCATATCACAAATGCCAAATATTTTCCTACTGATGTCTCGTGCCAGTGAGTCAGA
>NW_005240645.1:0-245 GCF_000412655.1 Myotis brandtii
GATTCATACCTGCTGTCTGTATTCCCCCACAGGGAAGAGTGCTAGTTGATGTTTTCTATCTCTTCATCACTGGAACCCACAGCCCTCTCCTTTCTTTGCACAATAGCCGCCTGGTTCTAGAATCCAGGGTTGACTCCAGAGGCTACTCTGCTTCCCCATGTCTCATTTTATGTGTGGTTTCTATATAATTTTTATTACTTTCCTCCTGTGTTGGAAGGTTCATATTTCAACAATTAGCATTATCT
>NW_005240646.1:0-245 GCF_000412655.1 Myotis brandtii
GTTGATGGGTGAAGTGATGAGAGAAGCTGCCTTTTCATTTCCTGAGGCCCTGTTCACAGCAGAGAACTTCAGCACCACAGTTATCCAAAATGTAAATAAAGCCCAAGTGAAGATTCAAGCAAAGAAAGATAGTGTAGCAGGTGTTACTTTGCCAGTATTTGAACAATATCATGAAGGAAGTGACAGTTATGAACTGTCTGGTTTAGCCAGAGATGGGGAACAACTGGCTAAATTAAAGAGGAATT
>NW_005240647.1:0-245 GCF_000412655.1 Myotis brandtii
TAACAGGAAAATAAGGACAAAGAGAAATGGTAAAGAAAAACCTTAGGCACTGAGAACTAAATCATGTCTTATTAGCTGCCAAACAAAATAAATATTTTCATATCTGTCTCATGTAGAGTTGAATTAAGACATAAATATAAAGAAGAGGAACTTGCTGGGAAGCTTCCATGTAGCAAGTCAGGGGAGTTGTTTTTTTTTCCCTTGGACATGTTACCCTCGTTAAAATGCTATCCTATCTAATAAAA
>NW_005240648.1:0-245 GCF_000412655.1 Myotis brandtii
TTCTAGTAAACATGTATTAAGTGCCTCCTGGGCTTGGCTCGTCGGTGGACGTGTTTCCTGCCCTCATGGACAACACAGTCCTGTAGAGAAGATGGGCATGAGTAGGGAATTAGTTGGACCCTATTTAAGTGCTAACTAAGGATATGCTCATTCCTCTCCAACAAGCACTCAGTGTTTTAGCCAAACTGGTATACACACTGTCCCCCCAAAGACCCCCTCTAATCAGCCTCCTTCAGAAGAGGTGG
>NW_005240649.1:0-245 GCF_000412655.1 Myotis brandtii
GGAGCCTTGGGGAACAGCAGTGGGGCCAGCGTGGCTGCAGCAGAGCGAGCAGGGGCGAGGGGGGATGGGGAGAGGGGAGAGGTTGACAGAGGCAGCCATGAACTAGGAGTCATTTGGATTTCATTCCAAGAATGAAGGGAAGTTCTCTCTCTGTTCCTCTCAACCCCATTTCCAAGCAAACAGTCTACATACTGTGACCACCACCCTGGGAGGCAGGTACTGTACAGATGGGGAAACTGAGGCTG
>NW_005240650.1:0-245 GCF_000412655.1 Myotis brandtii
CGTCCCCATGTGCAGGAGAAATGGGCAGAGGGGATGTTCCGGTGCCCCTGTGTCCCTGTGACAGGCTAGCCACTCAGCACTTCTCTGGGGTGCTCAACCGCTGGGGCACCAACGCCCACTCAGAGCCCAGGCACTGCTGTCCTCATGACGGAGGGCTCAGGTCTCAGGGGTCCACTCCAGGGCCACAGAGCAGGGCGAGTTACTCCCACTGGGACTGGGGTGGAGTTCAGACTAGCAGTGCCTGA
>NW_005240651.1:0-245 GCF_000412655.1 Myotis brandtii
AGCGCAGCACCTGGAGAGGGGCGCACAGCAGCCGGCGGAGCTCTGCCCACCTTCTCCTCCGAGCCCTGGCCTTGGGCTTCCCCAGGGGGGTCTCTCGTGCAGAGAGCGACCCGGGCCGCTTTTTGAGCAGCGCCAGGTCCAGGCCCAGGCCCGAGGTCACACGACGGACCGAGGCCCAGACCCTAATGCCTGTGGCCCGGGCTTTCTCGCCCATCAGCCCGGCGCTCGGGATGCTGGGTCTCGCC
>NW_005240652.1:0-245 GCF_000412655.1 Myotis brandtii
AACTTTGTGTTTGTGCTTAAAACTGAATACACCCTGGGTAGTGCTCGCATTAAAAAACAATCTCTCTTCTGCATTTTTCTTTCTCCATTCCTTCTCTCCCCTCCCTCCTACATAAGTACAACTAGTCAGAGTTGTCCATTTCTGACAGTTCCCAGAAGCACCCAATTTTCTAGTTGGAGTCAACAGCATTGAGATTCCATCTGCTCCCACCTGTTAAGTG
The DNA here is from genome assembly GCF_000412655.1 of Myotis brandtii. Classification (NCBI taxonomy): domain Eukaryota; kingdom Metazoa; phylum Chordata; class Mammalia; order Chiroptera; family Vespertilionidae; genus Myotis; species Myotis brandtii. Next base: position 221 of record NW_005240652.1, read on the forward strand.
AATAGACATTGCCTTCCTTCTACCT
>NW_005240653.1:0-245 GCF_000412655.1 Myotis brandtii
ATACAAAATAAGAGAAGACAAGTTTGCACAGAGGAGATTGAAGAGACATGTTGAATAGGTGCAAAGTGGTTTTCCGGATTCCATCCTGGAACATTAAGAAGACACTAGTGGAAAAGTTGGAGAAACCCCAATTAATCCTGTGGCTTAATAGTATTAGAAAAATGTCAAGATTTGGGTTTAGACAGATGTTAGCAATAAGATAAGCTGGGTGGAAAGCTATAACAGAATTCTCTGCATTATCTTTG
>NW_005240654.1:0-245 GCF_000412655.1 Myotis brandtii
ACATAAAACTTGGTGAAGGTTAAAAACTTGTTTCTGAATTCTTATTCATTTTGGAAATTCCAATAACTAGTACCATTTCAGATGCATAGAGTAGGTGCTTAGTAAATTTGCATTTGAAGACTAAAGGAATTAAAGTTTTGGAGAGTGATATATGTGCTAAATAGAGTAATGAGAAAAAAATTATTATTTGAAAGTGTGCCTGTCAACAAATGCTGTGATCTAGGCTGAAAATGTTATGAAGAAGT
>NW_005240655.1:0-245 GCF_000412655.1 Myotis brandtii
AATATATAAATAAAATATATTTTTATGTTTAACAAAAAAAAAAGAGAGAAATTCATCCCCACGCTCAACTCTTAAATGCAACTTTTTATCACCTGATAACAGTAGTTTACACTGATAGGCTACGCCAGTGACTGTTAAAACTCTCTCCATGAATTATCTCATTCAATACTCCCTTCAACCCTATGTGGTGGTATTATAACTATTACATTATCCCCATTTTATTGATTAGGAAACAGATGCCTAGA
>NW_005240656.1:0-245 GCF_000412655.1 Myotis brandtii
CTCTGTTCCATTTAAAAATAGCCTTCTTTGTGCAAACACGTGATATTTATTGTCACAGTAAATTTGACTGCACATACAATACTTTTCACTGAAACCATGTTACTCTGTACAGAAAGGTTGAGCCCATGTGTGTGTTCACTGAACTCTTCACATAGTAGACCATTTTTATTAGTATTATTGTTATATAATTTTATTGCTTTATATCATTTTTTACTTTATATTTATTGTTTACACTATTACAGATG
>NW_005240657.1:0-245 GCF_000412655.1 Myotis brandtii
AGTCCAGATCTTGGATTCCAAAACTCTCTCTTTGCGATACACCCACTAGCAGGTGGCCACGGCATTCTCGACTGGATGCCCTGCTCCTCCCTTCTTAGGCGGAAGCGGTACGGGGCTGGCGTGGACAGTTGGTCTCCAGGGACCCGTGAAGCCGGCTCGCGACTACAACGGTTTCGTGTCCGTTTGTTCAAGGCACTCCACCCGGGGAGATCCGAAGACCTTCGGCTACAGCGAAAGTTGGGAGA
>NW_005240658.1:0-245 GCF_000412655.1 Myotis brandtii
AATTACATTTATATTTATAATATCAGAAGCAGCATTATATCAGAAAACTAAAAAAAAATTATAACAATTTTAGATAATGACCTCAGCTGTTTAAAAATATAGAAAAGTTATTATAAATAAATACATAAAAATGTTAATGTTATGTAGATCTATGTGGAAGGATTATGGTTTTTTGTGTGTGTATTTTGTGGGGGAGAATGGGGGGGGCTTGCATTATATACAGAAAGAATGGGAAGGCCCACTAG
>NW_005240659.1:0-245 GCF_000412655.1 Myotis brandtii
TTTCATGTAAGCAGTAATGGAGGTCAGTGTTATCATGCATGCTTTCAATTTGATAATATACCAATTGACTCTTTATCCAAAATTTTAAAAGATTTATTAAGGGTATGTTATTCTGAAAGAGTAATCAATAGCAATACCTCTTTTCCCAAATTTAGAAACAATTTAGAAATAAGACAAAACTATTGACAAATAGACAACAAAAATATTATTCCTAATAGTGGGTATGTATGGCATTGAGCACAGGA
>NW_005240660.1:0-245 GCF_000412655.1 Myotis brandtii
TTTTAAAAAAACATATTTAAAAGAAAAAAAGAAAGAGAAAAATAAAAAATAAGAACGTTGGCTCAAACCCATGACCTAGCACTTAGGAGCTGAGTAGCCTTTGGGAAAAATGTATCATTTTTTTATCCTCAGTTTCCTTTTCTGTCAACCAAGAGCTAAGTGATTCTACCTTACAGAGTTTCTGTGTGAATTACTTGACCCTCCCACCCTATGAGCTCCGGGTCTGAGCTCGCTCTTAGTGGCCG
>NW_005240661.1:0-245 GCF_000412655.1 Myotis brandtii
GCCTCTGGTGATTACTGAAAATTCTTAGCTCCTGCGCACCATGGTCCCACCTGGCGCTTGCACCCATTGCCAGTGCTGGAGCCACCGCTCGCACCCACTACCAATGCCGGCCCTACTCGCACCCACAGTCAGCACCAGAGCCGCTGCTCGCAAACACTGCCGACACCTGGTGCCGGTCCCGATAGCTCGGCGTCATCAGTGGGTGTGAGTGGCAGCTGCCATCCCCGATCGCACCTGCTGCTGGC
>NW_005240662.1:0-245 GCF_000412655.1 Myotis brandtii
CCGGCCGGGCACCATCGCTATCTTTGAGTGACGTGCACTCATTGGTCGGATGAGTATCAAGTGGGCTGTAGTCGTGGTTTGGGCTTGCATTTCCCTCTGCGTGGTGAGGTTGAACATCTTCCTGTGAATGTTTGGTTGTTCCCATACAAGACATGTGCCCATTTTTCTACTGGGTTGTTTGTCTTGAGAACTCATTGGAGTTCTTTGCATATTCTAGACCAGTGGTTCTCAACCTTCCTAATGCC
>NW_005240663.1:0-245 GCF_000412655.1 Myotis brandtii
TGAGGAAATGAGATTTCATGAGGTTTTGAGTAGAGTGAACATTCTTTTTTTACTCTCCCCTAGAACTCTATTTGATACCAAAGGGTTAAAAAAAAAAGAGAGAGAGAGAGATACCATCTGAACTGGAAATTATTTCCATGCTAAAATCGCACAGAAATTACAGATATGAAGTGGTAGTTTGGAGTCAACACCCACTTAGATGGGGAACTGCAGGAGCCATGCTTCCTCATGAAGGTTTAGTGGTT
>NW_005240664.1:0-245 GCF_000412655.1 Myotis brandtii
CTTGAACTCATTCTCAAGGACATCAGGGGTGTTGGGCCCTTTGGCCAGGTCCTGGGTCTTTGTGTAGAGGTCTGGAGGGGCTTGATTCTTGGGGTTCTCCAGGATTTTGGCCTTGTAGCTGATGTGCATGAGGCTCTCGTCCATGTTCCACGGGTTCTCGGAGGTGACCCCATCCCATGTTGCTTCGTGTACTCCATCAGGTCGCTGAAGCCCTGGAACCGGTTGTAGAACTTGGGCATCCTCCA
>NW_005240665.1:0-245 GCF_000412655.1 Myotis brandtii
ATATATTTTTAGTTTTTCCCTATTATACTACATATTGATATTTATTACTTCTGTCTTTTACTTTAGTGAACACATGTATTTGGTTTAGGTATTTTAAAAAATAGTATCGCATTGATCCACCTTCCAGATCATATTGTCTATCACATTCCTGAGAGGGCTAAATGTATTTCAGCTAAGAACATTATCCTAATAGAATTTGGGCAGAAACATATGCTATTACAATGACTTTCTGGAGGGAAAACTTG
>NW_005240666.1:0-245 GCF_000412655.1 Myotis brandtii
TGTTCCACTCTGAGGTCATGAGAAATTAACTTTCCCATTGTATTTTATTGGGAATAAATGTCTATCAGCTCCTCGGGTACGACTCCTAATACACGGACTGAGACTGCCACGCAGATAAAAACGGGCTTCCGTTGCTCTCTTGGATCAGTTGTTCCCGCGGTGATGCAGTCAACTTCATTCCAGAACAAAGTAGCTGAAAGGGGCTACTGTCTTCATTTGCATTGTTTCTCTCCTTGACACCCATT
>NW_005240667.1:0-245 GCF_000412655.1 Myotis brandtii
AGCCTCACCGGGGCTGTCTCAGCCTCACAGGGGCCGTTTCAACTTCACAGGAGCTGTCGCAGCCTCACAGGGGCTGTCGCAGCCTCATAGGGGCTGGTGCAGCTTCGCAGGGGCCGTCGCAGTCTCGCTGGGGTCGTTTCAGCCTCGCAGGGGCCGTTGCAGCCTCACAGGGGCCGTCACAGACTCACAGAGGGGGCCGTATCCCTCTTTGGGGGTGAAGGTGCGAGTCAGAAGCTCCTCTCGCT
>NW_005240668.1:0-245 GCF_000412655.1 Myotis brandtii
TGGTGTCTTTTTCAGACTGTATCTTTCCTGGAGAGGACGGTAATGGCAATGTCAGGTGCATGACGTTGTTTTGGAAAGGGTGAAGTTCATGGTGTCACTCAAATGACTCCATGTAGGTGACCCCTGGACCTCCCCAGACATCCATCTGGTCCAAAACTCGAGTTCCTAAAGAAAGCTATTTAAGTCTCAACATTCCCTGCTTCGTCCGATGGCTCCAATTTGTCTCAACTTTCACCTTGAAGCTG
>NW_005240669.1:0-245 GCF_000412655.1 Myotis brandtii
AGAGAGAGAGAGAGAGGGAAACTGATGTCATTTCTAGTGTCTTTTGTCTACACGGAGTAAACACATCCTATCACACTGAGTAAACACAACCGATTACACTAAGCACACACTTTCTGTTACACTCAGTAAATATGTCCTATCGCGCTGAGTAAACACATCCTATCACATTAAGCAAACACAATCTATCGCACTGAGTAAACACATCCCATGACGCTAAGGAAACCCTTCCTAAGGCAAGAATGACG
>NW_005240670.1:0-245 GCF_000412655.1 Myotis brandtii
TTTATACAGAAGGACACGTGATCCTTTGCAGTGTTAGTTCCTTCCTGGATCCGCCTCATGATGAAAAGGTAAGACTTTAGTCTTCGTCTAACTTGTGAATCGGCGCATATGGATTGACATCTCTCTGTGGTAGACATCACAAAAGATCTCCAAGCCAAGACTCCCTACTCTCCTGTCATACAGACTGCTAGGAAACTTAAGCCACATGACAAGTAACACTGGTCTATTGGGGAAAGGAGGGGGTG
>NW_005240671.1:0-245 GCF_000412655.1 Myotis brandtii
TGCTTCACATTTATCACTTTTAACTTCTTGCTATGCTAACCTTAATCTGTGTTGTGTCGTCTCATCTCATTGAATGGCTGGAAGTTCAGGTATTTTGCACTAATCCTGGCAGGAGTGTTGAACTGTTTGCAGCGAGAACTGAATGACATTTGCTGCTTGACAGCAACCTAAATGACCTGCGAGGTGCGCAGCTACAAGCTTTTCTGATTAGTATCCTTCCTTGCTTCATAAGGTGATTTTTTTTT
>NW_005240672.1:0-245 GCF_000412655.1 Myotis brandtii
GAGAGAGACTCATCACCAAGATGAGAGTAGTCGCTGAGATGAGTTTGCATAAACAGACCTTACTAAATTAGCCTTTATTTTCCATTAGTTCCCCATATATGTTCCAATCACCTATCCACAAAGTATCATCCTAGAAGCCCAAACCCCCTTTCCTTTGTTAAACATAGTATATAAACCCCCGAGTTGAAAGTGGCTCTTAGTCTCCACTTTCCCTAGCAGTAGAATCTGATGTAACAGTGAAGGAG
>NW_005240673.1:0-245 GCF_000412655.1 Myotis brandtii
CTGCTGCTTCTCCGCCTGTCGCCTCCGCGTCCTACACAGGTGATTAGGGACCTAATGGAGTCGCTGTAAAACGATAATTAATAGACATTTTCCTCGGAGAGGTCACGCCGCCCGCTCCCCCGCCGCTCAGCCGTCCGCGTTCCTCCGGGGGCTGCACGGTGACCCGGTCCTGCTGACGAAGCTGTAGTTGCCATAACTACCATCCACCGTTTCGGGCCGGCTCCCAGCCGGAGGGGCCTCTGCCC
>NW_005240674.1:0-245 GCF_000412655.1 Myotis brandtii
CTCATGTTCTGGGGGTAGCTTTTCAACACTGCCTGGGTGCTTTTTGTCCTGGGTGATTCTCTCCAATCCCTGCCACCCAGTTCTCACTGCGGTGGAGTTGAGGGGCTGCTGTAGGGGGGTTGCGGAGGGAGAGGTTACTGCTATTCCTGGGGTATAGCAAGCCAGGGCACCAAACCCCCAGAGCCTATCTGCAAGCTGCCTGGCCCCTTAGCATCCCGTCAGGCTGCCCATGTGCCCCCCACAGC
>NW_005240675.1:0-245 GCF_000412655.1 Myotis brandtii
ATGTGTAATACCTTAATCAATAAAGGGGAAAAAATAACTATCCTGAAAAGAAATAACATTTATCTTTAAACATGTATACATAAAAGTGAATAATTTCTCTAAATAACTTTGGTGAAGAGATGAAAATAAATCCTCCTGTAATCCTTTTTTTCCAAATACACAAAGAAGTGACTGGACCAAAGCCCAAGGGCACAGTTCCAGTCCCAGCTGGCAAGAACAAGGCAGGCCTCCCATCCTCCCACAAG
>NW_005240676.1:0-245 GCF_000412655.1 Myotis brandtii
GCTGAAAGGGAGGGTGATAAATTTAGTTTTTTTATTCCCCTATCAGAAATTTTGGATTCTGATACCCAGGAGGAAGTAGAGGATGGATTTGAGTGTAGGCAGGCAGCCAGCATTCTCGGCCACACTTTCCCACACATCTCAGAAATCATTCTTAAGGTTGATTGATTAAAATCTTGGAGTTCTTTGTGGACATAGTCAATAAAAATACGTTTTGTTCACATTGTGTTTTTAAATATTTATAAGAA